>NC_140916.1:26808332-26883332 GCF_045865225.1 Trachurus japonicus | reverse complement strand
ATCGTCAGAGGGCCTGCAGAGGATGCAGGAGAAGCTGAGGTTTGGTCTCAGTTCAGCAAAGAGCCGGGGTCAGATGGAGAGGCAGAGGGAGGCTCAAAGAGCAACGTGGAAAGGACAAGCAACTGAAACCATTTGCAGGTCCAGAAACACCATGCTCAAAAAGTCTTTCTGAATAGCGCTGATCCTCCTCAAACCCACAGCGACCATCACCTGTATCAGTCTCATTGTTAGTGTTATTAGTCTCATATTGTAAACTTGCATTGTGCTTTGCAAACTGGGGACTAGAGCTAGCTATTCAAAGACAAGAGACAAGAGGCTAGAGGTAACAAAATGTCCTGTCACCACTGAGCTCAGTGCACATTTACTCCACTCTGACTCATAAATGTGTGTTGCCTCTGACATGTGGGACTGGAAGCAGACTTCTCTGTCAGGGAAGCAAAATTCATACATTTCAAGTTGTGCAGGTCATACTGTACACTGGTTGACAGGAGTTAAAGCTGACCTCCAACATGTCACAGAGCAGGGTCAGAGTTATTCTGCAAGTCACAGCTAAGCCTGCAGCCTTACAGACTGTATGAAGTCACTGCCCAAAGACCCAGAGCAAGTTGTAAAAATTTGTGTTTTGAGTGCGACACATTGCACCTCCATCCTCCATACAGGAATAAGGGTGAGTGTGACTTTTTATGCGTGAAATGTTAGATTTCAATCTACTGGCACTAGCTTGTCTTTTTTTTTGGGGGGGGGGGTTAGTTCTGGGTTGCCAATGAAGAGTTGGGGGAATTGAAGTGTAGTGGCTTAGGAAAAAAGATGCAACAAAGGTCACATGAAAATAAAACAGAGATTTTACAGTTCATGCTCCGTGCTGTTAACCTTTATGCTATCAGGACAGTTTGCTTGTGTGTGTGTGTGTGTGTGTGTGTGTGTGTGTGTGTGTGTGTGTGTGTGTGTGTGTGTGTGTGTTTTACCTTCTTTGTCTGCATGGACATACTGAACAGTGCAAAGACGAAGCTATTGTTTACAGTTGGAAGGTAAATGCTCTACGTACAGTAGGAATGTTTGACCTAGACACATTTCTAGTTTGCTTTCTTGTTCACTGGGGCAGAAACAAATCCTAAAAAAATTAAAGTCTCACCAGCCTCTTGGCCTTTTCTTTGACTGGCACTACTGTGCACTGAAGTCCCACTGGCTTTTCCATATCCACTCAAATGAACGCAGTGCACTGACAAAGGTTTATTGAGGATTAAATCTGCACTTGGCAACTTTGCATGTTGGCAGCACCAAATAGCAGCAACAGGACCCAGTTTGTAATGTTTGAAGCTGAATTCCCAGAAATCCTGTAATGTAACCTCAGCTAAGTGATCGCTGCATGAGCCTTTACCAGCCGGTCAGCCTGTGATGCTTTACACCAAAGAATCAAGCGCAGCACAAGATTTATTGTGCCTGAGCCCAACTTTCATTGAACAGAGTGCTCATTTACTGCTGCTGAAGAGACACTTTGTATCTCACTCTAATGCTGTGTTTTGTTATTTCCAATTGGTTAATAAGAAACTGTGCGTGTTTCATTGTAGCAAATAAGAGAGTGGGCTGTGATTTGGGCTGATATAATGTTGTATGATGTTGTCCTGGTTTAAAACATCGAAGAAAAGGAGTTATTTGACTTCTGACTTCCTCTCAACCCTGGTCAGAGGAAATTGGGGGTGTTTCAATTGTTAGCTAGTGTAACATTAATTAAAATTATCAGCTTTCAGTAATAATTCATGAAACTCAGAATGATATGGGGAACAAGAGAACAAATGATTGTACTCTCTGTCTCAACCTTCCTATTTCAGTCGAACACAGCTTATCTTGGACGACTCAGGCTTATTTCACAATGTGATTATTTTTACAGATAATATAAATACTGATGAGCCGTGGAGTCAAAGAGAAGACGCACAAATCCATACTCAACAGCTGAAATGTATGCACTGGTTTCCAGGTGACACCTGGCAGATAAATGGATGACAGTAATGAAGACGGACAGTAGACCTCGGTGAATGAGGTTAATGAAGGTATTGACATCCTGGACCACTGAGAGGAAGGACTATAACCCTGGAAACAGCAGAAGAAACTGTCACATGCATGATGAGCTATTTTACCTTCTTTCTACATGTTATAATGTTGCACAGTTATGCAGAGTGTTTGAAACATGTTAACTCTACTAAAGGATAAGTCAGGTGATGTTTAATATATGTTACAGTCTCAACAAATCCACTGAAAAGAATAAAACTACTGATCAACATACTGCCAGTGTACAACAGTAAGACACAGCATTACACCACCTGGCATCTTCATTGCAAATGTGTGACGGTGTATTTTGAGTGGATCTCACTGCCAGAAATACTCTAGACTCTACTTGTTACAAAAACAAAGTTGTTTTTGGAAATTACTGAAAACCTTCTTCTTTTTTCTTTTTTCTTTAATGAACCTGTCTAGTTGTGAGGTCTTTAAAGACATCTACATCTTCAGTAGGAACCAATAGGCTCATGGCTGAGTGCTGCATACACTTTAGAGGAAATGGAAAGTACTGACAGATGGAGTGATGCATTCTGGTCATTTGGGTCTTTTCCATGGGATTTGTTGAGAATAAAAATATTAAAAGAATAACCTGCCATATCCTTGAAAGAATCAGGTGTTATGTCTTTCTTGCTTTGGGCTAAAACGGCAGCGATCTTTTACGACGAAGCCAAACATTCAACATGGATATCTGATTAACATTAATAGCAACATAACATCCTCTAATGTCGCTATTTTGTTCACATTGCTTTTGACTAAGTGTGATGGTTCTGGTACTACTGATGCATCTGCTGTGTAGCATCAAATCCACAGTATTTTACCTTAGTGAAAATAGAAATGAGACAAAATCAATCTTGAGAGTTGTTGAAACTGCAACATAATTGACCAACTAAGGAATAAAAAAAAAACTTGAAGTAGGTTGACAAGGGAGGGTGAAATATCATTTCATGAGTTAGAATCAATTCATGTTTTACCAACATCTTCTCCATTAATGAGCACAATGATCCTTCTAAAGGAAAATCCACTTCTCAAAGGCAAACACATACTACTGCTGTATGTGCTCACACTGAGGCATAAAAAGATGCCAGGAGGACAAACATACTGTATCACATGTACAATACTATCAGCCACAAAGCTATAATAGTTCAAAGATAACATCTAGACAGGCTGAGGAGGACATCTGGAAGACAGATGAAGATACTCTACTTGTCACCATCAAAGATCCCCACAACAAAGCGAGATAAAGATAGCCCACCTTTCTGAGCCAAAGATAGCCTCCTATATAGAACCAAAGGGATGTTTTAACCCTTTTCTTGCCCAGAAAGTCTGTGCAGAGCATTTCTCTCTGTTTCTCTGTTGCTCATATTCGTACGAATGTCGATTATAATGGCCACACTCTCGTACTGATCATAACCTGTGACACAGATTTATATGCCTTGATCAAAAGCACTGAGGAGGTTAGAGCAAGAGTCGCTCCTGTTCATGAAGTGTTACCTATAGTGACGGTTGAAAATGTCATTTTACAACTTCATGAATATCAGGCGTTTGCTGACTGCATGCCAAACCCTTACAGTCTGGCACAGCAGGGCTACTTAAGGAGAAGAATGCCAAAGATTGAAAATGGCTTTCCAAGAAAAGAGTAGCACAGTCCTCAGATTTATTGAAACAGTGTAAACTTGAAATATTTTGATGTTTTATCTGGGGTACCAACAGACAGGTTCTTGGCATAAACATTTCCAATTATTCAATTCTGAATGTGATGTCTAATCTAATTCTGTGTAAAAATAATCTGGACCGAGAAACAGAGAGCGCATCGTCCAAATCCATCCTGTCTCAAACAGGCACTTTGCTGATGCAGTGAGGAGGGTGTGTGCAGCAGCAGCCGCATGAGTGTGTGGGTGGTGTGTGCTGTACATCTGCATGTGTTCGTTTGTGTGTTTCTGATCGTGCATATGTGTGAGTGTATGTGTGTGTGTATGTGTGTGTGTAAGCGGGGTTATACAAAGACCTCTCTCATTCACAAACTGAGCCATGTGGCACTGGGCTGGTCCCTTTAAGAGGCATGTGTCTAAGTTTTCTACTAAGGCTGACTGCTGGAAAAGATGAGTGCTGATACATTATTCACAAGGAAGGACACACACACACACACACACACAGTACGCTACATAAGTGAAGGACATGTACTAGAGTCAGGCAGTCGTGAGTGAGCTGAGGCACAGAGAGGTGCGCTAATACACACACATGTTGACAAGCAAAGTTGATCAGTATGATGTCAGGAGAACATAAATGAGCAAAGACATGCTCGCTCATCCTCCCTCCCCACACACACACACACACACACACACACACATAGATGCAGGCAGCAGAGGGGAGAAATCCTCAGCCTTCTGTTATTCAGTGTGCATAATTTATAGCAGCCCCAGATCTCCCTGCTAATGACAGCACACTGGGGCATCTGCAGCACAGCAGCAACAGCAACAGCTAACTGGCATGGCTCTGCCTCTGTGTGTGTGTGTGTGTGTGTGTGTGTGTGTGTGCGTGTGTGTGTACAGAGGTATAATGCTCTGTTGAGACAAGGACAGTGAGAAAGACAGAAGGAGAGAGGAACAAGAGAAAGAGACACACAGAGGGTGTCTGAAATAGACACAGATAACGCAACAAAGAGGGGAAAAGGATGAGACAGACAAGTGAGAGAACACACACACACACACACACACACACACACACACACACACACACACACACACACACACGGTCTTGTCAAGTCACCAATTCGACTGGTGAATCTCCCTGGGTGAACATTCATGTTAATGTACAGTATGTACACTCTGAGCTCCACCTTTACTCCCTCTTAAGGTGGAATACATCTCTATTAAGAATTCACACAGTCTTGTTCCCAGTAAAAACCGTGAGCACATGATTCACATGCACTAAGAAGCCAGAAAACCTACAACCCAGATTTTATTAGGTCCCTGCGAACACTTCTCTCCCGTCGCAGGCTAATGGAGACGATCGTTCACTACAGACCTGAATGTGGTGGCACCACAGAAGCCATAATGAACGAGTAAATTCACTGGGATCGGTTTAACGACTTGTTCAAGGGTGTGGCCTTGGATACGTTTCCTGTTGTTTTGATGTGCTGGCCCAGAGCAAAAATCTCCTAATTCTGGGATTTGGAGATCAATGCCACAGTGGTTCTGCCCTCCAGCTGCTGTACATGCTGAAGTGAGCCTGGGCTGAGAGACAGCAGTGCATGCTAGCTCTAACAAATTATACTGCTGCTCATAAGGTGCTAATGTTAGACACACGTGCAAATAGTCTTTTAAGAGCAGGTCAGGCAGTCAGCGTGGTCTAACATGCATGCACACAGCTCACAATCAGTCTTAAAGAGTCTTTAAGAGTAGCCTACTACACAGAGCACAAAGCACATACATTATAGCTTGAGGAAAAGAAAAGCCATAACTGTTGGCTTATCACTGGAGAAGGTGAGATTACAGTAATGGTCATTTTAAAGTATAGCTCCATATTTTAGTGAGTATATTTGTTTGTTCCAACAATGAGATTGATCAGTCTAATGTTTGCATGTGAAGATCAGAGCTCAGGTCAAGGCACACTTAGCCTAGCTTAGCATAAAGACCAGAAATGGGGACAACAGTGATTCTTATTCCAAAAAATATGCATAGCCACACCTCTAAAGTTCTCTGAGCAATAAAACATATCAAAAAGATCTGTCTCATGAAAAACAATGCCCAGTATAGTATCAACTCTAGCACAGGCTGCCACATACAGTCTGAGAGCACAGGTTGAACAGACAAACTCACAAACTTCTGCTCCAGCGCATAGCTCACCCCCAACACCACAAACATTACACTTTTGTGTATGTATGGGTTAAACGCAGGAGATACAGTCATCTGCTGAATTTTGACCTTCACCAGATGTAAAATGTGTGTTCTTGAACTCTTGACATCAAGCTATCACCTCCCCAATGCCTTCAATCTTTCTGCTGAGCTAGGCTAACCATCTTACGCAGTTCGCCTGCAGCCAGGTAGAAGATTGATGCTGATCTTCCAAACTCACTTGGGAGAAGAAAAAAAAAATCTAAACTAATGTAATAAGCATATTCTTGAAAATGTTGAACTGTTCTTATAATGCTGCTAAACAAACCTGCACTAAAAGCCAGGCCATTTGAGCTGGAGGAAGGTAACACTGCAGTATTTTACAGAATAGCAGTGAATTCATTTTAGACACATTCTATGCACAATAAAACTGTCCCTGAATTCAATGAGGTGAAAAAAGGACCAGGCTATTACTGGACATTTTACAGTGTGCATTATTGCAGCATCTATTCGTAATCTCAAAGCTAAAGATCTCTCCCTCCCTCTCTCTCTTTGTTTCTCTCCTCCTCTGTGTGGCTGACTGACAGGAGGCCAAGCATAAGCTGAACCACTCATTCCAGCTACAGTCAGCTACAGCAGGACAGAAAGAGAGAGACGGAGGGAGGGAGAGGAGGAGGAGGGAGGGAGGGAGGCAGAGAGCAGGAGAGTTGAGGTATGCAGCACTAGATACAGCATCAGTGACAGGAGCATGTTTGGGCATCAGATAAAGCTATTTTAGGAAGAAACTGTCAATGTATCTCAAAAGGCATGCCAACAGCAATGATCAGAGAAGACCTACATTACACTTCAGTCTGCCTGGGATGGAAGATAGGGTTGGTTTTGTACTTTTTAACAGGGGAGAGCAAGCAGTCCACGCACTGAAGTTATTTTCACAGAGTAAAACAGAGAGGGAGTTGAGAGGCAGAGCGGTGAAGGCCAGCTGAGCTCGATGCAGCTTCAGCTGTTCAGGACAGAACAAAGGTTGGTTAGCAACAACACTCAACTCCTGCAGCCTTGGTTTAAATATTTCCTCTCTTCTCCGCTCCTCTCCTCTCCTTTGCTAAACGCTGATGTTTCTGAGACGCATGGACTGCTGTGGTCAGAGGAGTGGGCTGGGGGATGAGGTGGGGAAGGAGGAAAGGTTATTGGAGTAGCAGTGGTAGACTCAATAACATCAACAGGAAGAGGGAACCTGGCCACTCTCACCATTTAATCAACACTGGCTCTGCTTTTGGAAGATGGAGAATAGCTCTGCTATCTTTTATAGGACAAAAAAGATTTACTGTCTCATAATTTTCGCTCACAGCGAGGGGTCTGTGCTCCTAACACTGCACAACTGTAGCTTTCTGTAAATATCAACACTCACTGGCAGAAGGTCTGGATTAAAGCTCAAGACAGTCGCAGAATAGCCAGTTTTCAGATATTAGCTCAGCATTTGCAGTGCATCATTGTCTGTGTGTGAACAAACCTGATGTCATATGGTCCAGAAATACAAAGAACAGATTTAGCACTAAAACTCAGAGTCCGTCAAACTGATACTGAAACTAACAGCTTCTCTTATGTTTGCTTTTAACTAATTGATACAAATAATGTTAGTCATCAAGTAAAATGAATCAACAGAAGTGTATTATTATAGGTGTGGTAGTCTTCTGATTGTGTCCTGAGAGCTTCTGCACTTGTCTTTATACACTTTCCAGAAAGTCACGTGAATAGTCATTGTTGAATAAAGTCAGATATGTGTATTAATTGTAATGTATTATTATACATCTACCTTTCATTATTCATTCACCAACATTATACACAAACGCTCTCTTTTTGGTGGGTTGTCAGTGTGTGGTAGGGCACCGATATACCTCCACCCTATCGATACACACCACAACAACATAAAACAACATTTAAATAATATATTGGTGCTTAGACAAATGATAAAAACTGTAAAACTAAACTGTGAGCTATAGACTCTCTCATCTTTCAACGTGTATGTTCAGCACAACCCAAACGCAGCTTTGTGCAGTGTTGTATTGAAGAAATAGATGAGATATTGACAGCTGAACCCGAGGGCTCTGCAGGAGTACGGTCCTGTACGATGACAGAAATT
This sequence comes from Trachurus japonicus, assembly GCF_045865225.1. Taxonomy (NCBI): domain Eukaryota; kingdom Metazoa; phylum Chordata; class Actinopteri; order Carangiformes; family Carangidae; genus Trachurus; species Trachurus japonicus. The sequence continues at coordinate 26,875,307 of NC_140916.1, read as the reverse complement.
GTTAGGGGTGTGTGCAGAAGAGGGCCTTCCAACAGTCCGGCTGTGATTGGTTGGCTGTGTTTAGCCTTGGTTTTGATTGGTTAGGTTCAGGGTGTGTGTCTGCTGACACACCCCTTACTAACCCATCTAAGAGCTGCTGCAGTTACTTCTGTCTCAAATTAAACTCTTCTGCAGCACCCTGTCATGTGAGTCTGTTTGTCTGTCTCGACCGTCACTGGCTTCTCTGACAATAGTGGATCCGCCCAATGAGAAGAGCCGGTCAGTGAGTTACAGCTGGACGGGGGGTAATCCTGGCCAATAAACAGACATGAGCATTTTACACAGGGGGATTATTTTACAACACTTAAAGCAATGTGTTTGAGATGTACTAAACATACAAGTAAACACATGAAGCTGCATTTCTTCTGCACTGTTATAATATTTTTATGTCATTACAGTAAACCTGGTCTCTACTGAATTTCACTATAGCAGAACTGAGTACAAACATTTTCATAAAACATTCAAGACTCCTAGGCACAATTAATTTAAAAATAATAATAATACATTTTAGGTTAAGTGTTCATTTTAATGCCATGACATGGACGTGGACTTCCATGACAGACGCTGGTTTTATGATGATGCTGTGGATATTTCAGATGCTTCATGTTGTCACATTACATCTACTGTACTGAACAGTGCCAACACAAACCCTGACGTGTCTAATTAAGAAGTGTTTCTCCCTGCATCTACAGCTTTTGGTGAGTGTGTCTCTGTGAATATGTGTGTGTTCTTATGTCCCAGTGGGGACATGCACACTAACCCATGGGGACTGGTGAATGTGGGAACTAAAATTTAGGTCCTCAAAGATAGAGCCTGTTTAGCCTGATAGAGCTTGGCTTTAGGGTTAGGGCTGGGTCATGGCTTAGGGTTAGCTTTACTGTACAGTTAGCTGGGATGTAAAGATTAAGTTAAGGGTCCAGGGAATGCCTCATGCCAGGTTTACCCACAGGGATAGTTGAACAAGCCTCTGTGCGTGTGCGTTTGTGTGTGTTGTGCACGTATGTGGGCGAATCAGACAAGAAGTGGGTATCTCTGCCACTGAGCTTATCCCAGCCTGGAAAATGTGTTTTACACCGTAGCCTGATTGCAACAGCACTGTCATGAATAAATGACTTGATAATTTTAGCATGTCAGAGAGGTAAAAATAGAACATCACGACGTTAACTCGAATGCTGGATGAACCCTTTGTCAAGACATCTGAGTTACTTCCTGTTAGGATCTGACACTTTCCTGACAGTGTTGTCTTGCCTGGTAATGATCTTGTTTCAGGATTTGAAAAGCCTAAGCAGAAAATGAGCTTTGATGTTTTACTGTCACATTGTTTGAGCGGTTTTTGTCGTCACAATTACAGAACAACCACGATGAACCTGACAAGGTTTTACTATGAAGGTCTTAAAGTTTATATGTATGAGAAATGGGTTAAACTACCAGATCTCATTCCTCTGTATTTGTGCAATTCAGGAAAGTGGTACTTCCTGTCTGTGTACTTCTCCACTCAGGTTTACTACAGGACAAGCAGGCGCTTTAACACAGTAGTAAATGGTACAAATTGTAGTTACATCATTTAAAAAGCAGTGGAGCACTTTAAATGCTGGAGATACAGGTGGAGTGGATCAGTGAGATAATTTCCCTTAGAGTCAGTGTTGTCTTTTAGGGAATATAGTTAAAAGTAAGAACACTTTTGCAAATGGCAGATTAAATAATGTGTACAATGTGCATAAATCACACTGCCTAAGAGCTGGGTATATAACTTGAGCCGAGGAGCTGACCCTGATCCTGACAGACCTTTGTGAAGAAAAAGGGTCAATTTTTTTTTTTCTGTCAGAAAAATTAGAGGTGGGGCGGTGGGGGTGGGACAAGACAAAACGGGCACAAACATAATTTGAGACTGTAATCACATGTTTGTTTTTTTTTGTACTATGTTCAGATCTCTGTTCTCTGGTGACAGAGTTGGACAGAGACATCTGGCCACATCTCACAGAAACGTTTGATTGGGGAAACAAAAGAGTGTTATCAGACTTTGTGTTGTTTAGTGTGCTGCAGGAACAAAGTTTCACAAATCTATGGTGGAAAATGGCAACAAGTTGCGAGATTTGAACTGTTACCACCACCCACAGACTGTCACTGCAGTCAACACTGGCACTGTCAAGATTTTGCCACAATTTGCGATGTAAAGCAGCAGCAGATCAATGACGGCTGTAGGCGACAACACAAAGTTTGAAAAGGAGGTTACCTCAAGACAAGGTTGCTGTCCCTGATTCCCATCACATGCTCGGACTGACTCTCACTCTCTGGCACACATGCACACACACACACACACACACACACACACACACACACACACACACACACACACACAGACACAGGAGCAGCTGCCTCCAGCTAACCCTTCCACCTTAAGACTCCACATGCAGCTCCTTCACTGTAATGATGTGATGATGCAGATCTTGCTGGAAGGATGCGCTCAAGTTTCAGTATCCACTGATCTCCATCATCCTCCTGTCTGTCTGTCTGGGGTTCAACCTTAACTTTAACTTGGATTTGACTGAGATATGCTATCTCTCTCGCACACACAAGCAAGCAAGCGCGCACACACACACGCGCGCACACACACGTACAGACAGACAGCGATTCACAAGATATGTCGCCTACACACACACTTCTCATTTCATTATGGGTGACCGGGTTATGGAGGACTGAGGTGTCAATCGGCTCGCGCGCATGCATGCATATGTGTATGCAAGCTGCCAAACTGTATAGACTACGCACGTGCACGCGCAGCCAGAGAGCGGTGACAGTCTCCTTACATCACCATGGCAGCTCCAGTGGCCCTTATAGTGCGGTGTGAGTGGATGGCAGGTAGAAGGGAAAAGCCTTCAACTTACCGCAGTCCTCGCACAGCACTCGCTCCACATCCTTCTTCAGCTCCGGCTCGCTGGCGTCCACAGGGGCGTACGATGCCTTGAATACAAAGGGCTCGGCGGTCGGGTCCATGAAAAAGATATATCTGTGGTCCTTCTCCACCGTGGTGCACGGGGCCTCGGAGCCGAAGTCCCCGACGGTCACGAGCTGCTCCCTCTCGAGGCCGCCGCTGTTGACGGGCCACACGTCCAGCACTTTGACATTCACACTGTAGGGCTCCCGCGAGGAGACGTTCTCCGGGGAGGAGCGCACCTCGCCCTCGATGACCACGGCTGATCGGTACGCCTGGTCCTGCAGGGAGTTGAGACTCGGGGCGTAACAGGCGAAAGAGACCCCGATGACCAGCATGGAGAAATGCACTGGATCAAGCCTCATGCCGTCAGCAGTCTGTGCTGTGCTGCAGTGCTGCTGGGCGGCGGAGCGAGCTGGAAGAGAGAGACGGCGGCGAACGGGCTCCGGCAGAGCAGGCAGGGCAGAGCGGCAGACCTTGTGGAAGTGTCCATGCCATCTGTGTCTGCCGCTGCTTTCCCCATACGGCTGCTGGCCTCGGATGGGGGGACACACCAGCCTAGGAACCGGAAACGGCCCGCTTCTGCATGCTTAAAAATGTGATTGCTGCATTCTCCTTCACCAACCACCCTCCCCCTCTTATCTCCCCTTTTCCTGAAAGGCAAAACAAGACTCGTAAATTAGCCTCCTCTCGAATCCAAGGCTGAAACCTCTCTCTCTCTCTCTCTCTCTCTCTCTCTCTCTCTCTCTCTCTCTCTCTCTCTCTCTCTCTCTCTCTCCAGCTAATAGGCTAGCATCGCATGGGTGGGCGCATTGCCTCTCTGGTAGGAAAAAAAGCAGCTTGCGCGTACAAGGGAATCACAAGAAACGATACGCACTCCACGCACACGCACACGCAAGGTCGGGTCCTTTATCCACTTATTTTGATGGTCAAAAAGAGTCCCACTCCTGCAAAAATCCGTTAGTCGGTGATCAAAATAAAAAAAGAGAGAACAGAGAACCGGGGAGGAACAGACGGACAGGATGAGATAGCAGCGGTTATCCGGTGAGGCGATGCAACAGTAGCGCGCACCCTCCAGTCGCGTCCCCTGCGCCCCTCATCAAACGCGAGCGACTTACGTGAGCAAACATCACCTGCCCGGTCACTGGCGTCGGCTCGCCACGTCCTGCGCAAACACCCTAATGACCCGGGCACCCACCGGCACACCGCCACCGACCCAACCGGCATGTGACCATGCCGGTCGACTGTGTTAAACCTCTGCGGGTGGGTGCAAGAGGAAATCACGCACGCAGTGCACAGACACTCAGCACAGAGTGCGTCTGTAACCAAGCCCTGCACGGCGCCCACTGTGGATCTCCAGTGCAAGAGGTGCAAGAGAGGCTATAGGCGACTACTACACACACTGCGGATAGTTGGTGCGATGACTAACGCTGCGAAATTCTCTCAATGGATTCCTCGGCGTGGCGAGGCGAGCGGCGAGTTGCGAGACTTCAGCTTTAAAAGCCCTCAGACATATGTCCGCTCGCCGCATGCTGGAGGAGAGCACGCCCCAAACCTGACATTTTCCACGACCCTGCACGTGGAAGCATCAGTTGCCCTGATCTGCGGGTGTAATGGTGGAAAGACACTCTTCCCAAATATTTTGCCAGTCCTGCACAGCTACAGCTAATAACCCCACTTTTTTCATTGAATACATCTCCACCAATGAAACGAGAGCTTTGCTCAGTATGCTCATGCTTTTTCTGGTGACCACAAGTATCCCCTCCTCCCTCCACTGCAAACCAGTCCCTGCCTCCATCTCTGTATCCATCAATCAAGCCATTCATAAGATTCGCCTTTCCCTCCCTGTCAAGAGCTCTGCGCCCTTCGCTAGAGGTCGAAAGCGTTTCATTGTCCATCCCGAGAAAGGGATAAAATATAATGTCATATAGGGGACATGCGGACAGGCACTTTTACTATAGATGACTGCAATGATAAAGAAAATGCATGAGAGGCCATTTCATCACAGTATGCACCTATACATGATGGCCTCATCCACCCGTTTCCCCATCAGCAGCATCTCATCAGGGACTGGTCTCTGTCCATGGTGCTGAAAGCCTTGACAGGTTTAGTGCTCTGGCCCTACAGGCCAATCACATGACACCTCATATTGACTGAAGGCCACAGCCAAACTGCTGCAATCAAGGCCTGTCTGTCTCCTCACTGCATGTGTCATCCTTTACTCTAACATGTTCACCTGACATCAGAAGACAGAACCCCCGTAGTACAGTCTGAGTCCTGTGCTCTGCCACCAAACATACATGATCTGTTGTTTCCTGTCGCACATTACTGGAGGTGCTTCTTCTCCAGATTGGGGATCACCACAACATTTCACGAGGCAAACACAGCTCTTCACAAACTGTGATCTGTCCACGCACCATGCAGTGGCCCACCCCCACCTCTTCCCCCTCTCCGCCCACTGCCCACCCACTCACCGATCTGTCTCTCCTTCTTTCACTCAACCATTCATGCATTCATTAGAGCCCCCATTCAGAGACCTTGCAAACAATTTAAGAATTTCCAAATTAGCCTTGAAAGCAAATCATTTGTTGACAAAGTGAAGGGGAGTAAAAACCGATTCCTGTTGACGGACTGAGGGAGGACTGCCACCACTCGCCTCCAAGACTTCCCTGCACTCACAATGAGCCTGTGGGAATTAACAGAGAGGCCGTTTTTGATACTGCACCAGCATTTCAGGGGCTGGCCTGACGGGGTCACTTAGACTGGTGATTCAATGTCAAGGTATGTTCTAGTGCTATGTTGCTAAAATATGTGTGATTCCTTCTTTGCAGTCCTCTTTCCCTTATTTTGTAGGCTACACCATCAGCAATACTCATGAGCAAATCAAATCCCATCTGTTCTCCTGTCCACCGTACGCTGTCCGTGGTTCTGAAAAAACAGATGCCAGTGACTTGCTGCTTTGCTAAAACCTCACAGGCAATAAACTGACTTATTAAAAAAAAAATCACAACACCCTATTCCAGGGTGACAAACCCTCTCTTGCCAGCTCTTCATGGAGATCAAACTTTGGGTTTAATTAATGTTAGAACATTTCATATGCTTGTAAGTTTTAAGGGAATTCTGTCAACTGTGACAAGATACAGACAAGTGTACAAAAATAACATGTCATATCCCTTTTCCAGATTTTCCTCTTTGATGTGGAAAATATTCCACAATCCTCGAATCCTATTAAAACTATATGAACATCCATTAAGTCCTCCACACCACAGTTCAACTTGGCGTCTGCTCCTCCACTCCGACCTGACGAAGAATGCTGCTGAAAAACCTTGTTCTGTCATTTCATCTATGTAAAAAGACCCAATCAAGTTTAATTTCTAACTTTGTTGTGAAAATCTGTTGCTCAGATGATGAAATAAAATTATTGTAACTAAAATTGCCTACAATATAATCATTTCATTATTGGTTACTATTTCCTGTGTTAATCAACTAAATGTTTTGTCTGTAAAATGTCAGAAATCTATTAAAAAATGTGCAGTGCCCCCATTGGTGATGTTTTCAAAGGTCTTTGATCCAAAAAACAGATTAAAAAAAATTCAATTTACAAATATTAAGCATAGAAAAGCAGCAAAACTTTAGCCTTTTTCATGAAAAAAATGAAATGGATCAATAAGAAGGAAAATATAGGCTAAATTATCCAAATGGTTGCCAGATAATTTCCTGTCTACTAATTTAGAAACTGAAAAGACACTTAAAATGATGTAACTGCACAGACACAAAGTGTTGTAGAACTTTAACTATAGTTTTATTTGTATATCCCCATTTTCTTTTTAATGCTGAGAGGTTGTACATTTGGCTTCTTGCTACTGTCCCCTGATTGACCCCTTCAAGACCATCAACAGCCTCTCATTGAGAAACACTGACACATAAGCATGTCCAATCACAGGGTAATAATTCACGATGCTTCACAGTGTATTAGCCCCCTCCCTCAGCCTCCCACACATCATCCACTGTTCATTCACAAATGTCTCTGTCTCCTTCCACAGGGTCTGTCCAGGTTCGCTGTCCGTGGTGCTGAACAACCCCAAACCAGAAATCCCAGGGTGAGACACACAGTCCCTGTTCTGTCCTTTTATTGTTTTCTGAACAGTGTGCAGACAGGTGTCATATCTATCTATCTATCTATCTATCTATCTATCTATCTATCTATCTATCTATCTATCTATCTATCTATCTATCTATCTATCTATCTATCTATCTATCTATCTATCTATCTATCTATCTATCTATTTATCTATCTATTCATTCTAGTCTATCTATCCAGCCCATCTATCTATCTATCTATCCTGATCTATCTGTGTTGATCTGTGTTGATTGTTCATGTTAGTACTGCAGTGTTTTAGGCTCACATGGGTGGGGGTTAACTTTCAGTTGCAATATACTGCTGTACCAGAGGCTGAAATGAAAATTCTGTCAAACGTTGCAAAAACATCGCGAGTGCCTTGAACGCAGCCCGCTCGGAGTACTACAGTAACACCAACTACAGTTACTTTCATTTTTTCACCCTCTTCTCCTCCTCTCGCGATAGAGCGGCGGAGCGGTTTGACGGGCAGTCGAGGTTGCAGCAGGCAGAGGGAGACGGTGGAAGGTAAAGCAGGGAGGCAGCATCATGGCGGACAGAGACAGTGGCAGTGACCACGGAGGGCCCACCGCAGGCCCCGGCTCGCTGCCCCCGGGTGCGATGGGCGCCATGTCCCGGCTGCAGCATGACACCGAGGAGCTCGCCTCCAAGCGCGTCGACATCCAGAACAAGCGCTTCTACCTTGACGTGAAGCAGAATGTTAAAGGCCGCTTCCTAAAGATAGCCGAGGTCGGGGCTGGGGGAAACAAGAGCCGCCTCACTCTCTCCATGTCGGTCGCCGTGGAGTTCCGCGATTATCTCGGGGACTTTATCGAACATTACGCCCAGCTGGGCCCGACTAACCCGGACATTGTGCAGGATGAGCCCCGGCGGGCGCTCAAGAGCGAATTCCTGGTTCGGGAGAATCGGAAATATTACATGGATCTGAAAGAGAACCAGAGGGGGCGGTTCCTGAGGATCCGACAGACCGTTAATCGGGGGCCCGGATTGGGAAGCGCGCAAGGCCAGACCATCGCTCTGCCGGCGCAGGGTCTCATCGAGTTCCGCGACGCTTTGGCCAAACTCATCGACGACTACGGCGTGGATGAGGAGCCGGCGGAGCTCCCGGAGGGCACCTCGCTCACGGTCGACAACAAACGCTTCTTCTTTGACGTGGGCTCAAATAAGTACGGGGTCTTCATGCGGGTCAGCGAGGTGAAGCCCACGTACCGGAACTCCATCACTGTTCCGTGCAAAGTGTGGTCCAAATTCGGCAACACCTTCTGTAAATACGCGGAGGAGATGAGGAAGATCCAGGAGAGGAGTAGAGAGAAGCGGGCCTCCGAACTGCTACCTGAGGGCCCGCACGGCGGAGACGACGGAGACGATGACTGACGCGGATTGTGGGAGAGCAAAGAGACGAAACAAGTGAACTATGAGAGAAAAGGAGACTTTTAACTGTAAAATAGAAAGAGAATTTCCAAGGGAATCACCCCACACACACAACCTCCACAGACATGGCAGCACCTCAGCTGTCTCCTCGCTCATTTTACTGGATGTCACCCCACTTACCACCATTGTAACAGTAAGCCGCTGCTATCAAGGATTGAACTGTAAGATATGAACTGTTTCCTACTTGATTTAATGACAATGAACAGAGTGTTTATATCTCTATCAACGAAAGATTTTGCACACATCAAAGCTATTTCGAAAAAAAATGTTTAAATGTTTTCAAACTGGTAATATACTAAAATTTAATCAAAAATAAAACCAGAGGTTCTATTATATTAAATGACAGTCTTCATGTAGAACGAATATTTGACATCAGCACAAAGAGAATATATTATGGACTTTATGAAACCAAAATCTGATACCAGATGTATAGTTTATTATAAAGGTACGCAGAATAAATATGAAAGCGCTCTCAAAGTGTATGAATTGCAGAACGCAGGAGTACAGGCCTGTAAACACCTGTCAGCATGCGTGTAGGCTCATGTTTTGAAAAGACATTTGGCAAAGTAGGCTATAGTCTTTAATTTGACCTAAAACGTGATGAAAGCATTTCTATCATGCCATTATGGAAAGATTGAGACTCAAAAATAAATAGCCTATTTGTGCGCCTCAAACAAATGGGATGAATCTATTTCTCTGAGCTACTATACTGAATATCAACCCTCTTGCACCATGTCCATATAAACTTAAAGGAAAAAAAGTGCTAACTTAGATGTACTAATTATGATTTTGTGAATCAGCTGTAAAAAAAAAAAATCCTTATTAAGATACCCACGTTTTCTGTGGGTAAAGTTTTTTCTTTGTTACTTTGTTGTTTTTTCCTCTGGGGGGTGGGGGATGCAAAAGAGTAAGGTCCACTTGTGGGCTCGCAAGGCGCGGAAACAACAAAACAAAAAACAACAAAAAAAAGAAAACAACAAAAAAAGACGCGTCAGCGCAGCGCGCGGCGAGGCAACGCATCCTCTCTGACGTCATTACGACCCGTGCCTTATACACTCCACTCGTTTACGTGTCCTCACGTGGATGGTCTGTGACCTCGACCGCTGTACGTTTTCATTTACGAGTGCTGTTATGTAGGCAGAAATATACTCACCAGGGCTGCGGGATTTACACCCCTGCAGTGCATGGAGCATGGGTGGCAACACCAAGAGTAAGCTGAAAGGCCACCGGGAGCCTGGGGGGGCCAACAGTGGTAGTGGGCAGAAACGTAGGCCCTTCAGAGAGATGAGGTGCTGCCGTATGTACGCTCTGGAAACAGGTGGGGGCCCTCGGTGTGTTGTGGCACCCTGGAGCCCAGAACCCCTAGCGGCACACCTGGCGGGGTTGGCCTCTCGCAGAGAGAGAGAGAGATGCGTCTCCCTGGATCAGGAAGCGGCCCAGGATGTACCGCCTGTGGCAGCACTTGGTGTCAGCATGGAGATTCATCTGGAGATGTTACGAGTGGCTTTGCACACCATATGCACCATGATGTTTAAAAAAACAGCAACAACAAAAAACGAAATCAGGAGCGGCTGGATGAGGCTATTCGTCAGAGCTGAGATGGATGCTGTTGTAGAGCCAGGCAGTCAGCCAGCCAGGCAGCCAGCCGGCCGGTCGGTCCCTTGCAGTCAGTCTGAGTGAAGTCCAGTGGATGTAGAGGCCTATCAGTCCAGGGCCGAGGCAGTATCTATCTCTTTATGGTGCTACAGCCCCTTGATCGCTCCTTGGGGGCCTCGCCGCTCACAATATGTCACTTTTGCATTATTGTTACTCTGATGCTTTTTTTTTTTTTTGGTCAATGTTTTTTTTTTTTCCTCCACATTATGTTGTCCAAAACGTGTCAGGTTTTCTCCCTCCCAGGCAGAGAGGAAGCCACTGACCAGTGTAGGACGTTTCATCTTAGTGTGCAATATTGTGTACGTGCCAATCGCGGCATTGTATCACGTGTATAGACTATTAAAAAGACGAAAAAATGTATAGGCTATGTGATCAGTAGATATTTGAAAGCATGACGATGAGGTTGATGCATCTGCATTATATTTCCGAAATGTGAAGTCTTTCTTCTCAAGCACTTGCTCAAAGTGAAAAAAAAAAAAAAAAAAAAAAAAAAAATCACACCAGTAGTGAGGTATTTTTCCTGTCACGTTCTGTAAACCAGTAGGCTGCCTTGTCCGTCTCTCAGTGCGCATAGACTAGTTCGGGTGTTTTACGTCCCCCTATGGAGTCCACCCAGAGAAAACCCTCTCCCTCCTCCCTGTCCCTCCCCCTGCACACACACACATGCAAAACAGACAGACAGCAACCTGTAACTGTCTCCGTGTCAGCCCCTCTGCAGTGGCCTACACTGAAGCTAAATAGTATCTTGGGGCTTGGGTCCATGGGTGGCACACACACATACACACACACATAGACCCACACACACACAGTCTCCCCCTGTTGAGGCCTCTTGTTGCTATCTGAGTGTTTGGGAGGCCTCTAAAGTATTTTGAATGGTGTCTAGAACTGCACAAGGCCTCCTGTCATTAGAAGCCAGGGATCTATGTTTTTGGAGTCTGAGTGCGACCCCCCCTCTCACCTGGGACTGCAGATGGCAGGACAGGTGAGCTACCGATTTGACTTTGGCTTGTCTATGGTTTCACCCGAGCGAGGCGATAGTGATCAGCCGCAGTGGATCTAAAGGACAGAGGAGTTTGTTGTTTTTACAATGAGGATTACAATCCCTCTCTCTGGGTTCAGTGCGTAAGAAAGGCCCTGGCTCTTCGTCCTTGAAGCAAAACTAGTCCGAATGCCTCCGTCAGACACACAGTCCATTCCTTCTCTTTGACCTGACTGACCTACAGGCTTAGACTGAAGTGTGAGTTAACAATCAATATGCTTTGAGTGGTTCGTTCATTTATCAGCTTTATTTAAAGCAGGTCGGCCTGCGACAGCTAACGCGGCTGAGCCTGGTCACAGGCCCAGCCGGTGTGGCGTGCCACCTAGCTGGCATGAAGGGAAACACAGACTGTGTGGATTGCAGCTTTAGAGGCCTCAGCTGGATGAAAGCTGTTCATGTAGTTCTAACCTGGCTTTTGCAGACCATGTGGGATATAACTGAGGCTAGGCTAAAAACCGAATTCCCCAAAGCACATCTGGGCTGAAAAGGTATCAGGAGTCTTATTGAATCGTTGCTTTAAAAAGTTTATCTCTGTGTGATTGGTTACGTCTGTGACAACAGAGCCAAGAAAAATGTTCCAGAAAATCCCATCTGTTCAACGCAGGACTTTTTGGCCCAGGTTTGTCTCTGAGTGTTGGTGAAAGGCCTGATGAAGCCTGGCACTGCACTGTGGGGGCTTACCAGCAGCCTTCTACCACGACCTACTGACCCGGCTGTCAGACACATCCAGTTAGGACTTTTCTCTCAGTTCTGGAGAAGAACAGGAAATCTCTTACCCCCTTTGCAGATGATTATATTTCCACACACTGGGCTGTGAATTACAAAAAGTCAATTTCTATTTAACACACGTACAAGCCACCTATGTGCCCGGCAAAGCACATCTGAGGTCAATTGGAGTTCATGCCGAGTTCAACATGAGAATGGACTCTGTTGTGGTACAGCAATTATTCCCCAAAGTGTTCTAGCTTTAGCTTAATTTAATTTAGGCCTCCAGGAGGCTCATGCTACATGAAGACTGGAAATACAACACTTCCTTTCGCTCGTTCTCTTTCTCTAATGGCCAAATATAAGGGGAGCCTGAACCTGCTCATACAGTTCACTTTGTGATTGCCTCACTACGTGAAACGCACATTTTTTTTAAGGAGTAAATGACATTGGGTCTTGCTTTGTTACAGACTGTAATCACCAGGTGATACCGGGTCAGTCGTTGTTTTTAGTGCAGAATTATTCTGTTGTGAAACACGACACGTCCATTTTTGGGCCGTAGCTCTGTCTGAGTTACGGAGGACGAGGACGCTTGTGTGGTTTCGCCGAAAACAGTGAGATCGAATCTGATTTCTCAGTTTACGCGAGCTCACCTGGTGTCACAGCAAAACCTGGAGTGACCTTGCAGCCATGTTGTGCCCACATTACACGGTCATCCATTCCTGGGACTCAAATGCAAAATGGTAGGCAGATGTTTTTCGTCTTGCTTTCTGTATGAAGTGTCAGTGGTACTTGCTGTGTGCAGTCCACAGTGGCTCTGGCTAAGTTCGGTGGTGATGCACTGAACCTATTTGCATTGACAAGAGTGACGTTCTTATACAGTCGTAGCCATCATAGCAGTCCTTAGTCATGATGTTATCCTGCCCTTTGTCTGTTATTGCTGCACTGTTCATTTTGTCATGTTTTATTTAATAGAGCTTATGTGTGTTGCACAAGCAACCTGTTGCTCATCAGACCATTCCTTACAAATTCTGAAATGATGAAAATAGACAAATTAAACTGTAGACTAGCAACTAGCTTCTTGTTGTCGGACTGCTACGATGGCTCCAACTGTAGGTGCTTTGTGTGTGCTTGTTTCTCCCGTCTTGTACAGGGAGGTTATTCATGTTTCCGACTGCATTGAAAAAGCCACATGTACATGACTTCTAACGGCAAACTTCCACAAACAAAACGAGGGCGGTGGCAACCGGCCGCCACCTAACTCTACAAGTACTGACTGAAAACAGATTAAACTTCCATTACGGTGTTCCAGACAACCAAACCTGCTCCGTTTCTGGTTTCAGTGTTGCAGTCTTTCATTGGACATTCAGAGTTCCTGGTTAATCACATAGCCAATCGCAGCCTCTGGTCAAAGCCAAGCACTATATGACTCATCACAAACCACTGACAGAGGAGCTCATTCAGCACGTCTTCTGTTTGCACACACACACCGAGTAGTAGGGTCCATCATGTTTGCAGACTGTATAGGCTACTGTTGTGTATACTTATAAAGACGTTCTTTCAAATGTTTTGAAGATGTTGGGAAATGGATCCTGGATTTTAAGGGGTGGGGTCAATGCACAATGAACATATCCCATGTCACAGTTTGGTCTAAATCCCTTTACCATCCCCATATGAGATAATATGTTGTATCTTTCAAAAATATTTTATCTGTGGCGTGTGTGTGTGTATATATATATATATGGTTTGTTATATATGATGCTCCTCCTTTCAGAAAAATATAACATGTAAACAGGAAAAACATATTGCTGTTTTTTTCCTTTGTATTTTATACTTACAGAAAGCATTGAATAAAATGGATAAATACTTGCACTTTAGATATATTAAGAAAAATAAAAATCTGCATATTATTTTTGATAGGGATCTCACATTCAAAGAGTATAAATTACAGGCTTTGTGACTATTGCTGGACAGAGATGTACTGAGTTCTACTTATTGAAGTATATTTTGTCTGTGTGTCAGAAGGTTTACTAAAGTAAAATGCATGATAAAGTAGTGCTACACCGATATTGTTCTTTTTTTTTAGTTGGTAAAAATGTCTGAAAACTGTGATAACCCTCTTGTATCATGTTTAACCTCTCCTCACCCCCTCTAGAATATTTCTTACTGAAATATGGCCTTTCCTGACTACATGACGATGGTGCTTACTTTGGCTTTGACATCAAGCTCATCCTATACATCTCAACATCATCATAACTCGCGTCCTTACACTTCATTACTTTCTGTTATGTACTCTCACTACCTTATTAAATTTCCGTTGATGGCAAAAGAAAATGTGTGCTGTTTTGTACATTGCTGTTTGTTTTAATGTTGGGGGAGCCTTGTTGTCTGAAAATGACTAATCGCGCAATAAAAAGTCATTCCACATGTCCCTGTCTCTGCACACCTGTCTCAACACTGTACAGTCATACGGTCGGCAGGGGTGGGCTCAAAAGGTTAAAAATAAGCCATATTGATTGATTCAATATTAGCCTACATACTGTTACACTAGCCATTAACAGAAACCGATACAAGTTGTATTGATTATTATAAATGCCAAGCCAACATGAAGGATATATAAATCATATGAGCTTATCTAATTTATCACTGCTGCTTGCCTGAATTCATTTTAACTTTCAGATGATGTGCCTCCCTCAACAATCACCTGTCCTTGCAACGCCTCTTTTATGTGTTACTGAATGGAAAATGCACAGGCAAAGCAAGAGGGTAACTACAGCCGATTGACACAAAGAGCAGATTTTCTGCAGTGTTCCAGACATCTGCTCCTGACTTCCACGTGGAAATAAAAGAAAGGCTGCTGTATTGCTGCCAGTAGGGAAGGACATGCTGTTGACAGAGCAGTATTGACTACTATCGGCAAGGTGAGAGTTTATCAGTCTGCAGTGGGCAACAGGTCAGTGCATCAAAGCAATAAAAGTGATAATACCACACATCTGATATTGTAAACCAAATTTTGTTTCTGTGGTAGGGCATTGATGTGAACAGTGGGAGTTGTGACAACTAATTGGCTCTGTTTTTCTTTTTTTTTAATGATTCAGAGCTAAAGTGACATTTTAACCATGACATAATTATATCTCCCTTTTAGTAACTAGGCACTGCTCAATAATGAACTGACATATTTGGAAGAAATATTATTTTCTGAATTAAAAAATAAGTTTCAAGGACAGATGCAATGGTTGATCTAACTCTAACCCTTCAATAAATACACTGGCAATAGCATAGCATTTATATAAGACCTAAGAAGCTGCAGTACATCTAGTGACTTCATTTATGAAAGATTGTAACTTCTTTTTTGTATTGCAGCAAAGCGTGCTGTTTCTAAATCGTTTAATCCCACCCTCCCTCATTTCTCCTAAAACTGCTGTTTTAGCTTTGGGCAGCTAATGCAAGTTTTAAAATGAAATAATATGCTGTCTACTTTAAATTGTATCAATGTCATGTAAATAGTGTGAATTGTCACATGACCAGTCCTCTTGACTTCCTGCTTGCACCTCTTGGGGGAGATGTCTGCCTCAAACATGTACATGAGAAAGTAAATAAAATACTTTAATTAACAGATGTAACTGATATTTATTTGTACATATATTATTTAAATTGTCTACTACTGATATATAATGAGAATTATATGCCTGCATGCATCTTTTTTTGCCAACATTCTTTTTTATTGTTTTCATAATACAACAAAGGAATACAAAAATACAATTACATGTTTTGAACGAACATGTCAACCCCCCACCCCAGCCCTTACAGGTTTTCAAATTCTTGGTTGGGAATCAGGTTAGTGAGTTCATAAGAAAAAGTAAATAATTTTACAACAAACATATTTCTGTAATATTAACTACTGCAAAGAGCTACTGTTTACATGTCCCCAGGTTCTTCCATCACATGAGACAAATCTGTCGTCGATACATAGCAAATAAAGGGGTCCCAGATCTGGTGGAAATTATGTTGTTGGTGTTTCATTGTATATGTAATTTTCTCTAAAGGGAGAGTTGAAGACAGTTCAGACAGCCACCTCTTTACACTTGGACTACTGGTGTTTTTCCATGAGAGGGCTATCACTCTCTTTGCAATTAAGTCTACAAATATTCGTTGATGTTTTTTTTAACTTCAAATTATCTGGATATAGACCAAATATAAACAAACATGGGACTAGGGGTATTTGAATCTGCAAAATATTTTGAATACATTGTTTTATTTCTTGCCAGAATTTTTGTATTTTTGTACATTGCCAGATACAGTGGAAAAATGTACCTTTTTCCTCCTCACATTTAACACAAATATCAGGTATAGCACTGTTATATTTGTGAAGTTTTTCTGGAGTGATATATGTACGCATCAACCAGTTGTATTGTAGTACTTTCAGGCGAGTGTTAGTAGTTCTTGATTGTGCTTGAGAGCATGCCTCTCCCCACTTTTCTATTGGGATGTCCTCCTGTAGGTCTTCTCTCCATGCCCCCAGCCGTCCTGCTGATGTTTCTGTACTTCCATCTACTAGACATTTATAAATTTTGGATATTAAACCCCTGCTTGAGCAATCCATATTCATAAATTTTTCTACTGTAGACCTTTCAGGCAGGGCCGGTTCTAGCCATTTTGGTGCCCTAGTAGTACAGCGGTTAAGCCCTCAAATCAAGGGGAATTGTGCACTTTTTGAAAGAAACATGAAACTTCTACCATAGTTAGTTTATACCATGAGGTTTATTTTAAGATCGGGAGGGAAGTCAGATTTGACCTCTGAGGCCCGGGAGAGGTCAAATCCAAGATGGCCGCCAATAATATTCAAAAATGCCTATCGCTGGAACCAAACACAGTAGAAAAACATTTAAGGTGTCATTTCCCACTACCTTTTGGGTGCCCATTCTGTTGGTGATACCTTTGAGACCAATAGAATTCAAGAAAATGCATTTAGATCAATATGGAGGTCAAATAATGCAGACATAGGGAGGTGAACGGTGCAAAAAGGTAGTTTATTTCCAAAATAATAGCCTAACAGTGATGATGATGTTAATAATGATGATAATAGTGCCAATAATAATCATCATTATCATAATAAGTTCTTTTTTTTAACTGATTTATTATTAACTCATTGGCTGCCAGCCATTTTCAGAGCAGAGAGCTGCATACTGCCAGCCGTTTTAGAGCATTTTTTACAGATCTTTCAAGACCCATAGAATATTGTGTTCATGTAAACATGTAAACACCAAAACTACCACGAGAAAGAATAGACTCTCTTCTTTCATTAGGAAAAAAAAGTTTGTTTCTACCTTTTTCCATTCTTTAGTAAACGGCAGTAGAACATTGGCTGGTTTCGCCAAAAACACCTGTTTTTGACCAGAACACTGAGAAAACAAGCTTTTTGTGGAAAGAAACATGTCAAGCAGAACAGTGACTTTGAAGTTAATATACAACAGAAACAACATGTCTATAGACATCAATGGCAGCCAATGAGTTAAAGAGACACTGTCTCTCGGCTCTGTTCGTGGCACTAGTACACCACAGCCGCTTGTTACTCTCTCCCTGGCTCTCAGGCTCCGGTCCACTTGGTGCTCCTCCTCCTCTATCCTTGCCTGACTGAGGGCTGCCACCGTGCCCCTGGTCCACCGGTGAGGGATGAGGGGGACTGCCAACTGGGGGCCCACACCCTCAGACCGACAAAAGCTTGGATCATGGGCTGACTTTCAAGAAATCGCAGCGAGGGAGCTGCTCTGCTACGTACAAAACCCTGACCCAGAATCAGGTCGTCTGCAAGTGATTTAGCACCAGGTTCTCCACAAACATGCGGTGCGAGATTGGAGAGGACCGGCGGACCACCATCCGGCCACACGCCAACCCTGTCACCAACGGCTCTACTCGCTGTAATCAAAACCCGGTTGTCAGGGGGTTTCGCTAGATAGTAGGTAGGGACAGTGGGAATCTCGTTCATCCATTCATGTGTGTCACTAATTCGATGACGAGGCATTTGGCTACTGGGTCATACGGCTTTCCGTGTTTACCTGCACGTCAGGCGCCATCGTGAGTACTACGACATGATACAGCCCATACGGACCCATTTCTGCATCAGCAGCTGGTCCGCCACCTTCTATAATCATTACGAGCCCAAACTGCCCCCAGCTGACCGCCAGCCGGTGGGATGCAGCCAGGCAGGGTTCCCGTTATAGAGGGCCAGCCAGCGTCGTGTAGAGGTCCCCTCAGGGCACCAGCCACCCTTGCGGCCGTCCCTCATCCC
This sequence comes from Trachurus japonicus, assembly GCF_045865225.1. NCBI lineage: Eukaryota > Metazoa > Chordata > Actinopteri > Carangiformes > Carangidae > Trachurus > Trachurus japonicus. Next base: position 26,857,078 of record NC_140916.1, on the reverse strand, counting down.
TTTGAGGACCAGCTTGGCTCCTGGAGAGGGCCGTAGTCCTCAATCCTGGAACGGCCATACCTAAAACGTGACGTCAGCCGACTGCCTTCCACTGATTGGGCAGAGCGTTGTCACTGGAAGAGTCGTGAGCGCGATGTCCGACATGAGAATTCATCTGTACCGAGACCGTTGTTATTCCTTCACCCGAGTTAAATGATGCTGTGTGGAAAACCACGCTGTGGTCCGTAATCGAGGAACAGACAAGTGAGTTTGGAGCTGACGAGAAGATCGAAAATAGAGAGAGAAACAGTGTGGCCTTGCGATCCCCCCACCCCTGCTGAGGAGGAACTAGAGAACTCAGCTGTAATGGAAAAGCACCTTTACTGAGCCGTGCCGTGACTGTGTAGTGGAAAAGTGCCAATAGTTACTCCCTCCATTTACCTGCACTTCATTAAATTTCTTCACTTTGACATTCAAAGTAGAGTTCTCAACGGGCCTGAAAATTACAACCCGACCTGACTTTTAAGCCCAGACCTGACAGAGCTCGATACACCAGCATTAGGTGTCTGGCCAAACCCAGCCCAGCCCAACAAAAAAAAAGAAAACTAAACTAAAAAAGTGAAATGCTTTCTTTGCAGCGAGAGCAGATGGTGCCGGTGACGCAGCAGCACCTTATCAGCGGGTGAAACTGATTCAATTTCGGCCACAAAAACATTGTGGTTTTTTGGAGATATACACAGCATCTCGTGCCAAACCAACCCGACCCATCGGCCTTACTCGGGTTTGGGTTGAAATTGAGAACTCTAATTCAGAGTACTGGGCGAAAGCACATTGTGTCAACTCCCCTCCATGGGCCTTCGCAATGCTTCCACACAGCGTCGGACACCACCCCTCTCTCCGCGGAAAGAGGAGGGCGACAGTATTATTAAATTGCAGATTTGCACCTTTACATAAATGCATTTTCTTGAATGTGTTTTGGTCCAAAACAGGTGTTTTGGTCAAAAACGGGTGTTTTTGGCGAAACCAGCCAATGTTCTACTGCCGTTTACTAAAGAATGGAAAAAGGTAGAAACAAACTTTTTTTTCCTAATGAAAGAAGAGAGTCTACTCTTAATCTTGGTAGTTTTGGTGTTTACATGTTTACATGAACACAATATTCTATGGGTCTTGAAAGGGTCTGTAAAAAATGCTCTAAAACAGCTGGCAGTATGCAGCTCTCTGCTCTGAAAATGGCTGGCAGCCAATGAGTTAATAATAAATCAGTTAAAACAAAGAACTTATTATGATAATGATTATTATTATTGGCACTATTATCATCATTATTAACATCATCATCACTGTTAGGCTATTATTTTGGAAATAAACTACCTTTTTGCACTGTTCACCTCCCTATGTCTGCATTATTTGACCTCCACATTGATCTAAATGCATTTTTTTGAATTCTATTGGTCTCAAAGGTATCACCAACAGAATGGGCACCCAAACATTAGTGGGAAATGACACCTTAAGTGTTTTTCTACCGTGTTTGGTTCCAGCGATAGGCATTTTTGAATATTATTCAGGGATGCAAACAGCGCGCCGAAAAGCGAAACTCGCTTTTTTCATGACCAATTAGGTGACTTGTGTGAATCGTTCAGATCCGAAGAGTTTTTGTTTTTGAGGGGAGGTGGAGGGGGGTCTCAGCGTCTCAGCTGGGGTCAGTAAAATGTTTTTCTAACAGGCTGACAGTGACAATCTAATGCGAACTCATTCATGGTCGCCTCTGATTACACTGATAACAGCCTACCTCCAATGTTGACGCGCGACGTGCGCGCTCGTTACCCAAAGCGGCGCGTATCCGCGTGCAGTCGGTGCGACGGCGACGCCGTTTTTCCCCCCGTGCATGTCCGTGGAGCTCACGGTTCCCTACGTTGCTGTGTCAGGCAGGTGTCTCCCACGGAGCTCTGCCCCGTTTCAGAGGTGAAGGAGAGACGTCGCCTCCGCGATGTAGAATGTGTTCAATTAAAGTGAAACTAACACATGTCCATTACACACTGAATTAAACATCCCATGTCTTTATTTATTCAGTTTATTTTAATAGTAATAATTATGACTAGCATTCAGTGAAGACCTAAAATTCAGTATCTCCTAAATTGAAATATTGCAAAGGATTTTTTTATTTTTTTTAAGCATTTTTAATATCTGAAAACTATGTCCATCTATATGCACTCAATACTTGGTTGGGTTGAACTACTGGAAATCGACTTTTCCATGATATTGTAATGTAATCATTTGTTAATGGTGAGCTGCCCCCCCCCCCCCACGCCAGACAATTCCTCTCTTTTTTGGTCCTGACCCGTTTGCATCCCTGATTATTGGCGGCCATCTTGGATTTGACCTCTCCCGGGCCTCAGAGGTCAAATCTGACTTCCCTCCCGATCTTAAAATAAACCTCATGGCATAAACTAACTATGGTAGAAGTTTCATGTTTCTTTCAAAAAGTGCACAATTTTCATGCTTAGCCGCTGTACTATAGGCGAGATTACTCTCAGGCGCCCCCCCAACAATGATCATAATGATCATAACGATAATGTAGCAGTGTATCTCTATGTCCCCTCTGACCCTGAGATTCACAACTTGCACATACAATCAGTAAAATTGCATTGAGTAAATCCCCGGTGAAGACATGAAAAAAATTAGTCTTTTCACAATCATGAGAACAAACTGTTGTGGTGCTTGAAATGGGTATACGAAAGTCTGGGCTTCACAAAAGCAGTGGATGACCAAAATATAAAAAAAACAAAAACAAACAAACAAACATATCGAGACGGTCGCGCAAACGCGCCGGCATTTGTGCCAACTCTGAGGATTAATGCAACCAAGTATCCACACATCTAATTAAAAATGCAGTGTTTCTAACAAGAAAACGGCTTGAGAGCATTCCTGCTGCAGACAGGTATCTGCTGTGTGTGTGACTATACACAATTTAGGAACATGTTTGTCATTGTTTATTTATTTGTTTGGGGTTTTTTTTCTACACAGAAAACACTAAGTGAGGGGGCGCCAGCGGACATAAATGATTATTATTATCATAATTTTTTTCCCCCTTGACTGGCGGCGCCCCTCCAGCAGTTGGCGCCCTAGGCGACCGCCTATATCGCCTATGCCAAGAGCCAGCCCTGCTTTCAGGGATGCATAATGTTTGATTTTGGTGTGTTCTAATGAAGTTTCTCAATTGCAGGTATTTAAAAAAAATGATTACGGGGTATATTAAATTTATCTACTATTTCTTCAAATGACATCAGCACTTTTTGTGAGTTGTAAAGGTCTCCTATTTTTCCCAGTCCTTTAGTAGCCCAAGATTTAAACCCCCCGTCTGTTTTACCTGGAGGGAAGGAGTAATTACCCCATATTGGGCTGAAGATAGAGAGGGGGGGTGTTTCTCTCAGATATTTTTTAGCTTGATGCCACACTACAATCATATTTTTCACAATAGGGTTTTTTGTGTTCTTTTTGAGGATTTTAATGCTTGCCGAGTACAGGTAGACTGGACTAGCTGTAGTTCTTCCATTCCTTTCCAGAGAGGAACATCTCTTTCTGTGAAGTAAAACAACATTGTTCTTAATTGAGCCGCCCAATAGTACCAGAGAGGACAGGGACATTTGAGTCCCCCTCTATCATAAGGTAAGTAAAGTAGTGATAGTCATGTCCGGGGACGTCTATTATTCCACAAGAATCTAACGAATAGTCTTTTAAGCTGAGTGAACAGGTTACTTGGAGGAGGAAGTGGAAGGTTTTGAAACAAATACAACAATTTGGGCATTATATTCATTTTGAGGACGTTAATTTTTTCCTATTAGTGACATGGGTATGGGTGTCCACCTTTCCAGTAATTTTGAGATTTCTTGTAGTAATGGTTCATAATTACTGGCTACAATATATTTAAGTTGTGGGACAATTTGAATGCCTAGATATGTAAAGCAATCCACAATTTTAAATTGAGTGGCTGCTTTAGGAGGACTTTTATTTTCTAACTGATTTAAGAACATTATTGATGATTTTGATTTGTTTAATTTATATCCTGAGATTTTTCCAAATACCTTAAGGAGTTCTAATAGTTCAGAAATGGATTTTTCCGTCTCTTTAAGGAATATGATTACGTCATCTGCAAATAGAGCCAGACGATGTTCCTGTTGTCCAACTGATATGCCTGTTATATTTTGGTGTGTTCTTACTGCTATTGCCAATGGTTCTATAGCCATAATGAAAAGGAGAGGGGATAGGGGATCTCCTTGTCTACATCCTCTTTGTATCCTAATGGTTTTGGATGTATTACGGTTAGTCATGATTTCCACATATGGTTCTGTATATAGTAGTTTTATCCATTTATTAAAGTTTTCTCCAAAGCCAAAACGACTGAGGATTTCAAATAAATAAAGCCATTCTACTCTGTCAAAGGCTTTTTCAGCGTCCAATGACAGTAATGCTGTATCTGCTGCTCCCTTCTCCTCAAATAATATATTTAGAATTCTCCTAACATTATGGAAGCCATGCCTACCTTGTACAAAGCCATTTTGGTCTTTGTCAATAATATAATATAATATAATATATTCGGAATTAATTTCTCCAGTCTCCTGGCTATTATTTTACTCAAAATTTTTAAATCCACATTTAAAAGACTGATTGGCCTAAAGTTTTCACAGTAATGTTCCATCAGCAGTTTTGCATTACATTTCCTACGGTGTCATGTATTCTTCGGTACCTCAGTCTGGATGATTATCTGACTGGATCTTCTTGATGAAGCGCTCGGCTTCGTCGGCGCTGTTAAAGATGTGTGAGCGCTCTTTGTAGGTAACAATAAGCCGGCCAGGAGGGATCATACCGTACCGGAGCCCCAGTGAACGGAGTTGTCGCCTCACCTCCTCAAACTCTTTTATTTTCTTGTGCGTCTCTGCGGTCGTGTCTTGGTAGAATCTCACCGGTTGATTTTTGTAGAGGACTTGTTTTTTCGCCCTGGCCGCTCTCATCACCGCTTCTTTGTCTTTGTAGTTCAGAAACTTCATTATGAGGGTTCTAGGTGCGGAGTCAGTCTTATGTTGTTTTCTTGGTCCAAGCCTGTGTGCTCTTTCCACCGTGATTTTCCCCCAGAGCGACTGAAGCTCCAGCGCCTCCGGTATCCAGCTCTCCAGGAATCCACAGGTGTCTTCACCTTCCGCGCCCTCGGGTAGATTTACAAGCCGTACATTGGAGCGACGTGAACGAGCCTCCAGGTCCAATACTTTTTCTTCCAGATCTTTATTTTTCCCCTCTAGGGTTTTCACCTTCTTCTGGAGCGTAGTCACATCATCTTCTGTTGTTGATATTCTCGTCTCCGCCTGCGTAATTCTTTCTGAGCAGTCTGTAATGTCTCTCCTTACATTTTCAACTGCGGAGAGGATGCCGTCAAATTTGGATGAGATCTCAGTCTTCATGGTGTTAATAGCTGCCAGTATTGTTGTCAAAGAGGTGCCGGGCTCTTCCCTGGCGTTAGTGTTTCCCTCTGACTGTTTCTCAGGGCTAGCCATAGGGCTAGCGCCAGCGCTAGCTTCCATGGCGTCCTTGTTAGCGGTTAGCTTGGCTTTGGCAGTCGGAGTTGTAAAATTAGTTACTTTGGTCTTAAACCCCAGTGCTGTAGTTAGGCTGAATGACGCACAATTGGTCTATTTTAGCAAGGATTTAAACCGTTTAGTAGCAGAGCAGTCTTACACACGTCTACTCAGCAAGCCGCCATAACCGGAAGTCTGCATGCATCTTTTGATCATAAGAAGAGTAAATGTAAGCACGGCAACATTTGTTGCTGCGTAACACATAGTCAAATAGTGTTATCCTAGAGTTTTAGCTGTTTATTCTATTGATCTTGTGTTTTTTCTGACCTAAAAAAAGTGATGTGTGCTGTGTGAGTGTGTGTGTGTTGTGACGTGGTGACCAGCCGCATCCAATATACCAGATTTTGTGACCTATGGTCCAACTGCAGTAGGCTATACAAACTAAACCTGACCCTGTTGATCTGTTCTGCTGATGTATCCTACTCTGAGGGAGCTCATTGTTGAGATGCCAAATGTCTATTCAATGCAAACCAAAGGGAAGGCACTTGATCGGAGCATGGATGAGTTGCTGACTTTTTATGGGATTCTGCTCACATATAGCTAGTAGTAGTAGTAGTAGTAGTAGTAGTAGTAGTAGTATGGCAAGCATGGCTGCAGGCAGTTTATCAGGGGCATACCATTCTGGTTTGGGTACAAGTTGTGGAGCCTTGCTTCACCCACATTGTGCATGTTTCACATGAAGCACACACATCTGCCTTAAAGTGGCCTGGGACAGGCCCAAGTGTAGTGCTTGGTCTAACTAAACAGGTAGAAGTTCCTCCAGGATGCACATTTGTGCATGCCTTGTTAAAATATATTACAGTATGCATGTTAGTGTTAGTTTTTAATTTTTTATATGTGTAAATAGGTAAAATTAAAGAATTTGTGGAAATTTAGACTATGCAGTTTCCCACCGGCAACAATTGTTGCAGAGTATAAAACCAACATTTTCACCAACAAAACCAACACGAAATGAAGAAAATCATATTACAGACAGTATGTGTTAGGGAGGTCCAAGGAGTGAAATGCATTTTGCAGGGAAATTTTTTTGATTTAACTGGCTAATTACAGAGTAGGGGAGACCGGGGTTGGTTGGCTACAGGGGTTGGTTGGCACACCCCTGTTTTCTGGCCTCCTGTTGGTCACAGACTCACAAATGTGACATCAAAATGACCATCTTTTTGAGCTGCACTTATCTAGTTTGTTAAAACATCTGAAAATTACTCACTTTTTTGCTGAGGGCAAAAAATCTGTTTTTTAGTACCAAAAGTAAAAAATTGCCCCCCGCACTTAAAGTGTTATAAAATTGCTTTGGATAAAGATATTGGAAATGTGTTACTTCCAGTTTGTAGAGATAGGAGTCAGCTTCAATTTGATATGAAACTTGAAAGTCTTTGATGAGTGATGTTAACTGGGCAACATCATATATTCACAAAAGTGGGTTTGTTTTGGTCGGGGTTGGTTGGCACACTCATGTCGGGGTTGGTTGGCACACACAAACCAACCCCAAAATGCAGTATACATATATTAAATGTGATTAAACATAATTTCATACAATTCAGTGCACTGAGTGCAAGAAATGGGCACATGACTTATGCAGTGAAATGGGCCACAAAGCCTGTATATGCCAATACTGTAATTCCAGTGATTCTATATAGGCCTTAATGTAAATAATCTGCATCCACCGCACACAGCAAATCTAAAACACAGTGAGATGGAAAGACATAAAAATACAAAGAGGTGATATGCTATATTTAAGAATAAATTATATGTTCATTGAATATTTTCTCTTTAAAAAAAAAAAAAAAGAAGCTCAAATCATTTACTGTTTGATGTTCTGTGTACGTGTTATCTTGTTCGTGGCCTTAAATGCCCTGTTTTAGTGTTATACATGCAAAGATATGCATGCACTATGCTATCTCCTTAAATTTGAATATATTGGAATTAAATTTCCAATTTATTATTATATTGGTTGCTTCATCCATTAATTTTTACATTGTGCCAACCAACCCCATGAAGTGTGCCAACCAACCCCGTGTCGGGGCTGGTTGGCACAAGTGCGCAGTATGATTTTATTCATAAATAAATTGATTTTAGAATATAACTGTGGACATGGAAATGTGTTTAGTTAAAGCTGACACCTTAACCTTTCATTTGATGCTGGTTTGAGTATTCTCACATAAATGATGCCAGAGTGCTATGGCAAAGAGTGAAAAGTGTGCCAACCAACCCCGGTCTCCCCTAAGGGGGTAATGTCTTTAGGAGCACAGGCATATTGTAGCCTATCACATTTAAACACACACACACACACACACACACACACACACACACACACACACACACACACACACACACACACACACACACACAATATGGAATTCACCATTAGCCAATGTTTAAGACATTTTATAAAAATCATGTAACCTCTGTTCAGCCAAGTCTCTCTGTTGTCTTTGTAGTATATTTTTTGTAAAGTTATCAAGATGGCAAAGCATCTGAATGACTACAATGAGAAGTATGCAAGAACACACTGAGAAAAACTCAAGACCCCGGAAGCACCTACTATGAACATTTATACTTTTCCTTCTACTGTATGTATGATACATAAATTTGCCATTAGTTACGTACGTTGAGGTTAGGCAGCTACATTGCAGTGTGTTTCACTTTTAAATAAAAAACATTACTGAAACAAATTTATTTAAAAACACTTAGCCTACCTTTTTCCAGAGCCCCATGGTGCTGCTGTTTTGTGATTTCCAGGTGAATAATGCTTCTTTCTCCTTTTTAATGCAGCATTTCACCTGCTTCCTCAAATGTTTAATTTCCCCAGCTGGAAACTTGCTTCCCCAACTTTGGTGTGTTCATGTGCGTGGAAACAAAATGGAGGTTATAAAGATGCGTTGTATTTTATTGCTCAGTGCATTAAAACAACATGTTTATGTTTCTAATATTGGTAAAGGTTAACTGATCTAACCTATGTAGGCACCACATGTCATGTGACATTTACCAAGGGCTTCAGGGGAAGATTTTACACCATTAGGGGCCTAATCATTAATCAAAAGTTTTTCATTAACCATGGATCTATTAGCCTTCTATTAGCCTATGCTATTAACCAAATGTTTACCTGTGGCGCCATGTTTCTTCGTCAATGATGTCACAGCTGGCAAGTTACGTAGCCTACCAAAATGTGGCTGACTAAAAAAAAAGAAGGACGTTTTATATAAAAACATTTTATAAGAACATCGGCCATTTTGACATGTTGCAGTAGAAAAACACAGGTGTCGATGGTGAAATTAATTAGCACCTGTAACATGAATGGTCAAACTGGCACCTAGCAAAACGACCCATGAGGCAACACTTTCTTAAAGTAACACTAACACATTATTTTTTTCAAAACAAACGCGCGCGCGCGCACACACACACACACACACACACACACACACACACACCAGTGCTAACTCCAAGGATGCTCATTATTGATCCTACTCTACCTATGAAAGTAGCTAGTCCCTGGGGAACATCACAAATGATTTCATTATTAATTAAGAAGGAAAGAAAAATATTTGTTTAAAATGTGCCGCATTCAAAGGCCCATTGTCCATGGTTATGCTAAATATGTAACAACATTTGTCCATGTTATGCTGCCAATCTAAGGACATGAAGGCTGAGAACATATGCTTAATTAGCCTACAGTAATATGGCTTTATGAAATTACGTATATCATTTCAGTAAAAGCAGTTTCCAAATAATAAATCAATGTTTACTGAGACACTGCTGGATGTATTGGCAGTCAATGTCATGATGTGGAATAGTAGCCTACTATTTGAAAGATGTGGGAGCTGAAAAACATGTCTGCTGATGCAGGGAAAACACTGTAAGACACCAGAGGGAAAGACCTAAACAAAGTGGTGTGTTTTTTAACTTTAGATTTGAGGCATTAAAAGACAGTGAAGTAGGCTAGCAGCAGTGTAATGCTGCCCAATGCATGTCGTTAACAGAAGAAGATATAAACTGCTAAACATTTATTCATACCATAAGTGTCATGCAGCAGACTTTATCATGGGTTGCAGCTCCCTCTGTAAAGGTGAACAACAATGAATGGTCTATTGGCTGTGGCTATATGGTATTTGAACACAATACAAAACGTTGGCCTTGTTAGACTACCAGCTGCCTGATTCTGGCACAATAAGCGTTTAAATTTAAAAACTTTGAAAATTCCTACCAAAGCAACAGTACATGCTACAGTTTTGAAACTTTCACCAAAATGTCCCCCCAATACCTACTGCTGAAACTTTTGTCCACTTAAACTCATCACAAATTATGAAGTCCATCACTCTTTTCTTTCTTTTTTTTTTTTCAAAAACTGTAAAACTTATTGAATCTATCTCCCACAATTTTTGCTCAATTGACACCAAACTTGCTGGAGAGCATCTCCAGATGGTCTTCCACAAACGGTCCACACAGATTTTTGATTTATCGAAAATTGAGCCTAGCTATAGTGAATTAAGATGTTTGACTGTAAACAGTAAACAGTACTGTAAACATATAACATTCAATTCTTGCTAAATACATTTCCAATCTTCCTGGGAAAAAAATCAAGAATATTTTGGAGTCATGGTTGATGAAGTTTGGCAAATATCAGAATTTTATCTCAAAAACTGAATTTTTGAGAACATTTTGAAATCTGCTCTCATGGGAACAACTGCAGTCAATGTAAGAGTGGTATTTTTAAACATCATATTTTCTCTTATGACGCAAAACACTTATCGTTAAAAACAAATCACCAACATTTCCATGCTGTCAAGATGCAATTTATCTATTATCAGATTTTTCTTTAGATAACAGAATTTCTGACATTTTGATAATTTTTGAAATCTGCCTTGACAGCTGCTGCCTGGCTTTGACTCCCTGAGTCTATTTGAGAAGTCACACAACAGGTTTGACTTCCAGTCAATTAGCTCAGTGAGTTAGGAGCTGGTTTTTGGTGTCGGAGGATATGGGTTCAAGTGCCAGCAAGGGTGATGATGATGACATATCAAAATTTCAGATGTCCTTAACTGGAAACACAAGACAATAGTCCTAATGGCACACCTCTAAATTTCATAACAAATCAATCATATGTTGATTTTTTTTAAACTTTCAAACTGCCTAACTTTGCCTAAAATTGCACAGCCCCGACCATTGCTGCACAGCAGCTATAATTTAGCTCTTATTTTTAGGCTAAAAAATAACGAGCATCTTCTAAATCTAAAGAGTGTGCTAACCCATGGTGGAAATGCTGATTAGGTCCTGAACAAAGAATTGTTCAGAATATTTCACTGATACCTACACAATCAGAGAAGTCGTTCACACCCAGATCATTTTCCAGCAGACCCGATGATCCAAATAAATCACAACCACAATTATCTGTATAAAAGCTTACTTTATGAAGCACAGACTAAATATTCAGTAAATATGTCCTTTACATAGTATGAGCATCCTGTCAAAAACAGTTCAGATATACAAACAAAACAAACAAAAAGGTTCATTGCTGACATCAAAGTGCCGAAGTTGTCATTTTTTAAATAAAACATAACAATCAACAAATTTTCCTCTATCCTATATTACAGCACAGGCCTATCCTAGAACATTGGGAAACAATTGTTAGCACAACAGCCAAAGTGACTATATGGGGAAGTCTCCCTGTAAGAAAGCAGTTTTATCCTATCAATACAGCTTTATAAAATGGTACTTCCTCTCTCAAAACTCAGCTCTGTTTCAGCATTTTGGTCTGTACAAGGATCCAGTTCCAGGATTCCAGCTGTGACTCCAGGTTTCCAGCCAAGTCTCAAGAGGATCTCAGATCCCATCAGTCACTATTAAAATGATATAAGAAGCAGCAGAAGCGCTGTGTCCAGAGCCAAAGATATGATTATTCTTACTGTCGACCCTCAGCTCTGGTTACGTCAACATGCTTCTGTGCCACATGGCTGAGCGCGGGGGGCACTAAGCTCACTGATCTACAGTTGTGTCACAAGCAAGGTATGTAGAAACAGTAAAGTTGTGTGTGTGTGTGTGTGTATGTGTGCGTTTGTGTATGTACTGTATGTATATGTGTGTTTTGGTGGGTTAGGATCCATTAAGGTGCTCACAAGTAGCAGTACCACCATTCCCACCACCACATCCCCAAAACATTATACAAGTCCACCCTTATGTGTTGTGTTTCTCTGTTTGGAAAAATGTGTGCTGGACATCCGTTGTGCCTGTTCTTGGCTGGTAAAGACTGGTCTTACTTAAAAAACCAAACCAGTTTCCTCTTCTCAGAAAACAAGTCTCTCCTCCTCCACCACCACCTCCTCCTGCTCCTCCTCACCCATGTGGAGGGTGTTTTGATGGCTACTCTGCTGGTTGAGTTGTTTTGCTGCGGTTGCCCTCTCCTCTCCTGTATGCATTGCTGACAGGTTTCTTGACTTTAGCACACTAAGCATGAGCAGTCCTGCTGCTACACTCCGCAATCAGCCAGTTTCTGCCTAAGATATGCCACGGCCTGTTTTCTCAAAAACATCTCCATCTGATAGGAATGACTGCAGTGGAACAAATACACCGGTACAGATAAATGCCCGATACAAGGCCAAACAGGCTATAATAAGAGGTCCATGTAACGTGTTTTAAATGAGAGCAGAGATCAGTTCGATTTTCAGGTTTGTTTCTTTCTTCACAAGGATGATGGGAGCATTTGTGTTGAAGACGCTTTTGAGAAATCCAGGCCTGACTGTGACAGCACTCTTATTCAGCAGAAGGCCTTTCGATTATTTCTCACCGAACATGCTCAATAAATTCTTCATAAAAAGACGTGACCCTGCTATATTTACCTCTTCCTGTTGCCTACAGCTTCAACATCTCAACTAGAACCACTAAAAAGCATGCCAGCGTACACATGCACACACACATACACACACACACACACACTCCCATACACACAAATTCATGTGCAAACACACACACTCATACTGTATACCTCCCACCCACACGTTCTTGTTCTGTCCTTCACTTCGATCTTCAGAAAACCTCACACCCAACCATAAACAGTTACGTATCAGCTCCACCAGCTCAGTGCACTCTATCATGACACAAGAAGAGTTGTTTGTGGGATAAATGGCACAGTGCTTTCATTCAGTCACATCCTATTATCCTTTTTTTCTTTTCTTTCAGTTGTTAAAAACAAACAGAATAATTGAGTACATGTCAGTATTTGGGGTAGCGGCAGTTCAAAATTCACAGAAGCAGACTTGTGATCTCTCTGACAAGCGAGTGTGTACCACACTCAAACTCCCTCAACATCTAGTGTCGAGGTGCCCTTGACTAAGGCACTCAACCTCCAGTTTCTCTGGTGGAGAAGCTCAGTGAACAATTAACACCACGGTTTGACTTGGCAGCTCCTTAATGCATGGGAATTTATGTAACAATGAGCATCCAGAAGGAAATTGCTGGAAAGAGCATGTCCACTATGTGTAAACCCTCCCTGGGGTGAATACAGGAATATTAAATAAATAAATAAATATGCTATACATGACAGGGAGTTGATCCTTCTGAGTTCTTTTCAGAGTTTTTTGTAACTCCAGGGCAGATATGTTGTATCTTCACACACCACACTCCACCCAAACTGTAGGTCCATACACACTCCTGTGAGCGGCTCGGTGCGTTAACAATGAATGGAAAACAAAAGGCCAAAATGCTACAGTAGTACCATCTCCACCACGTCCACCTCACGTCAAGACAGGACAGAGAGGACAGAAGTGAAGCAGTCTGTGTCTCTTTCTTTGTTCCGTTTACGGCCTTAAAGACTAAGACATTATAAATAACTCAAGCTAACAACAAGTTTCAACAGAAGAAAACTGCATCGCTTTGAGTTTTCAAAATAATACTGATAATGTTGTGATCACAGTTATGATCATTTTAATGTGCAATAATAAAAGTTCGACGTTCAAAGAACTGAGGTTTGGCAGGGTCACTTGGTGGGGGGTCAGGGGTGGGCTCATCATCCTCTTCATCTATTGCTCAAGGACAGAAATTATCACCGGGGCTGATAAATTCTGGGAAGGATGGTGACGTACATTTCTCCTGTAGCAGCCCCCTCTCTCACTGAATGTACAACAAGAGGAATGGAGGAGCCAAAACACAAAACGCTAACATAAAACCCAGTAGTAGGAGTACGGGGGATTAAGCTAGTTTGGCTGGGAGGGATGTTGCTTCATGGGGCTGAGGTCTCTGGTCCTCCTCCCTCCCTCTCAGCTCCTCTGTCCCGGGGCAGGGCACTCAGCCGCCCTCCCGTTCAGCCCGCCGTGCGCCTGGCTGATGGACGGAGAAGACTGGGTCTTGCGCAAGTGGCACTCGCGGCCGCCCAAGCCACCTTCCATGATCAGGCCGCCCATCACGCTCGCCTCGATCTTCTCAAGGTCGTCCGTCTCGGCACGGATCTTGGCCTGCAGGAGGCTGATGTACGTCTCATACCGAGTCTTCTGCTCAGAGAGAGGGAGGGAGACATGGGTGAGTTAAGATGGAGAGACAGACAGACAGAAGGACAAAGACTACTGGTCTGATCTACAACTGTTTGGATATTGTTACCTTGCAGCTGTGAGAAATTTTTGGTTTTGGTTTTGTGCAACATTTTGTCTAACTAAAGAGGCTTAAATATAAAGACTGACAGCTTCACTTAAAAACAAGAGTCTTGATGCTGCAAATTATTAAACGTTCACATTCATATTTAAACTAAAAAGGCTTCACAGAAGACATTAATTCTGTTGGTGAGGCATTTTCTATGCTAGAACAGTAATTATAGGACACAGATGAGCAGAAAACAGAAGACAACGCTTTGCTGCTTTCTGCTTTAAAAAACATACACACACACACACACACAGACAAAAATGGTCAAATGTTGGAAGCTTGTACCTCGTACGTTAGGTAGTGCTCTTTGAGTCGGTACTCCTCCCACTCACGGCTTTTAGGGTCGACTGAGGGTGGGTTTTTCCGGTGCTCCTCCAGCTCCTGGCTCATCTGCTTCAGTTTACTCTCATGACTCAGCAGCTGCTCCTCCTGCACCAACCGCAGCACAGACAAAAACCAGAAGCCCCCCCAAAACAACCAATCAGACGTCAGCAGACACAAATAGAATATGTAAAAATGTCCAACCCTGTCTGAAGGATTTCTAAAGTAGAGGGATTGTGCATGTTGCTGTGATGCACTAAATAAAACACTGATAGTAGTATTGACAGTTTTAAATTATATTTCTAGAGATTAAGTAAAATATAATCCAGATAAGTGAGACAGCTGCTTCCTGATGTATAATGTGTGTGTGTACCTGGTTGAGTCTCGTGGATGACGATGGCAGGATGGGTCGACAGAATTTCTTCATGGAGCCGATGGCGGCGGGGAAGGCCGGAGCAGAGAAAAGCGCCGCCACCAGGTTTATCCGGAAGATCCAAGACATCATCTCTTCCTCACTCCTGCAAGAGGGAGAGAGAAGGATGACCGGGGAGAGAAGAGGTGAGATCAGAGAAGACAAATCACTCAACCAACAGTATGTGTGTTTAAGTGGTGAACACCTGAGTTTTGTCAAATTCAAGCAAACTTCTTCAAAAAGAGCAGTAAACTGAATGGCAGCAAAATAATAATTATTCAACTATATTCAGAATGGATCTTAGATTAAGTGACATTAGCATCTCCAACAAATGTCAGCCTTTATTTTTTGACATTAAGCAGTTTCCATTTGCACATAAAAAAGAAACAGGAGAGTAAATTTAACACTATTGTTTGCTCCTGGCTGAGGTGAAACAGTTGGTGAATCAACAAAACCAAAATGGAACAAAATTCAATTAATTGGTAAATGTGACTTGTACCAATTCTTCAATTTCAGGTCATGGTAGTTGATGTAAACACACGTGAATTTGTGTTGTCTTTTTTCCTGAACTTCAACTTCAGTGGAGTTTAAATTGAAATTAAAAACGTTCACATCCCAGCCAGAGGAGGACCATGTTCTCTTGTTTACACAAGATGAATCCCACCGTGTGAAACTTCAAATTACAGCGGATTCATCTGTTGACTATGATCTGGACTTGAATCAAAAAATGATATTATTATTTTGACTGGGAAAACAGTAAGTTATAAAAACAAACAAACAAACACCGGATTTAGTCATCATAATAACATGTTATCCCTATATAACCCTTTTTATAATCACTGTCATCCATCAGTCCATAGTTTATGTTTTTTCTGGTCAGGAACAATAAGATTTACAGAAGAATGAAAATGTTTTACGCCCTGTGGGTGATGCTGAAAACAAGAAGTTTGTGATAAACAGTGATTTTCAATAGTATTTTGTTTTAACTCCTTAACACTTTTAATATTTTGCAGTGTGATGAAGTTGGGGCCACTTACGGAGCCTGCAGCAGATAGACCCTCCAGTCTGAAGTCTTCAGCTTCAGTACATTGGCTCTCTTGCTGTAGTCGGTGGCACGAGTGGCTAAAGCGTGGTGGATCCTCACTGCGTTCTTCAGGTCCACTTCTGAAATGTCAGTGTCAGGCTTGTACTCATCCTAGGTGACATGACAAAAACAGAAAAACATAACAGGAAATCAGAGATTATTGGAGCTTTAGATTTCAGTTTAGTTATGATCATAGATGTGTATCTGCAGCCTAAATGAAGATGAACACTTCTTTAACTATTTATTCATGATAATAGCAGGAGAAAAGAGTAGCAATATTCCTCTGCTTGTGACAGGATTACAAGTTAATTCGTCATCTTCATGTGAGCAGTACAGGCTTCCTGACAGCAGGGGGAGACACACACACACTAGAGCAGCAGCCTCTCCTCCCCTCTTCCTGCTCTGTATCTCACTCCTTCTCAAACACACACAGGCACCCAACTGCGCAAGCACACATACACACACACGCGCATACACATGCGCGCGCACACAGACACACACACACCACCACTGTCACTGCGGTGGTGGTGGATGTGTGTTTCTATGGTAACAGAGCAGAGGATGAGATGCGGTACCTTCTGGAGATACAAGATCATCCCCTTCAGAACAGCATAGAACTTCTTCCAGCCCCGCCGACCCCTCGGAGCTGTGAGAGCGGAAAAAGTGCAGATGAAACACTTTTCTACTTATGCACATATACGTACACACACACACACACACACACACACACACACATTTATATATTTCACAGGAAGTTTATTGGGGCACTTGGTGACTAAAATCAACCATGTGTGTGTATGTGAACTCACTGCGTTTGCCATCCATGTCAGCATGGCTCTTGCGGGTCAGTACTCCGTGCTTGTAGGTGACGGCGTTTAAGAGAATGGGAATTGCAATGAAAGGGTTACTGCCGTCCGTTACCCTGGCAACACGTTTACTCCCGCCCTCACATTGCTCCTCCACCAGCTCTGACAGACTCTTCCTCAGCTCCTCCTCCTCACTGCAAACACACACACACAAACACAACACACACACACAAACACACATACACATTCAGTTAAAGTGAGCTGCACATATTCAAGGGTACTTACTACTTATTCAATACTTTTTCTTTTAATAAATGAAATGTAAACTCACACGGCCCACTCCAGCTTCTCGTTCTTGATAGAGTTATACAAGATCTGTGTGGTGAAGGCAAGAAGGGAGAGACACTGTGAACATCTGATGTCCTCTATTTTAAGTCGATCATGTGCAATCAAACTTGATTCTGCGGCTAAGAGGAAAACAAAAACAAAGAAGCAGAAAACAGAATTTTCTCTGTAGACTCGCTGGAAGAGATCTGTACCTTTAATAGATCTTTGGGAAAGTCTTTGCCGTTGTTGAGGCCATCTAGATTACTGATAAACTGTTGGCAAGACATCTTCTTCCCAATGTTCTGAGGAGGGGAGAACAAACCAGACAGACACAGGAAGAAATGAACAAACAAAACAATAAGATGAAATTTCACCTTGTTGACATATTTAGCCTTGGTATTTTCAGGAGTCGAAGCCACAAATTGACCGAATTCAACCCACTTATCTGCACCAAAGTGGGTGCAGTTTTGTGACTATCCACTGGGTGGCAGCGTTAGGCTGCTGGAGTTGCACTGTAGCGGCGAAGTGAGTGTCAGCTTACCACACCTCTCCTAGTGTCTTAACCTTAATTCTGATGCATCATTAGAGGAGGAAAACACGGGGAGGTGTTTACGCACTGCTGCCTCCTTCTGCATGAATCAGCTCTGTTACATAAACAAATACAGATGTGTAACTAAAACTGATTCGACTCACCGCTGTTAAAAAAAAAAAAAATTTGGCTTGTGGCTTTTTTATTCACATTTTCCTGTGAGGAGGCCACGATACAGAGAAGACTGTCTTGTTCCTTAAAGTACAAAACACTCGGGATGGAGGGAAAGATGCGTCACAAACAGGTTTTATGCTCCATTTACTCATAGCACCCAGTTTATCATCACACGTTTACACAAGAAAACACTGTCATGGTCCTTTAAGGCTGCAGGACGGTGAAGCCTTAGTGAATCAAAGCCTCACATCGTTAAAGAGGAATTGTAAAATGACCTTAATTTAGGTACCAATACTGCATTTCATTTTAATTAGTCAGTTATTGGTGACGAAATATGAATTCAGGTGTATCCTTTATTGTGGCATCAATTCTAAAAGTAAGTCTTAAATCCAAGAGGAAAGACAAGAGAAACACGAGGACAGTGTTAGTTCTATAAGTATACTTACCACCTGCAGGGGCAGAGAGAGACCAGGGGACCAGATTTGTTTAGCAGGGGAGGGATTTGAAAGGGAGGAAAGGGAAATTGAAAAGAGAGACAGGATATTAGTTAGAGGAGGGACATTCACTGGAAGAACTATTAGAGGGGACTGGAGTGGAGCTGAGTGGGAGGGTCGAGGAAAAGCGAAAGCACACAGGACCTATGATAGTGAGGAGTGTTATGTTGCCACAGTGCTCCAGTTTTAAAACCGAACAGATGAGACTAGCGGAGGAGAGGCGAGACAGAAACAGGTCAGAAAGTAGGCCGTGGAGGGGAGAGAGAAAGACACAGAGCGAGGAAACGGTAGACAGAGAGAAGAGGGAAAGAACAAGGAATATAAATAGAAAAGATGTAAATGGAGATATGCCATTTCTGACCAAATGCTGTCTTAATACAAGGTTTTGCAGGAGGATTAGAGGACTGGGGAGTCCTGCTGAATGAGTAAGATAAAGAACTTGAGTACGTACATGCCCGTGTAGATCGGTGTTAAGCAGCATGAGAGCACAGGTTAATGTGTGGGCTCCATCTGCAATGGGACAATACACAAGGCCGAGGTCAGCTAAATGTCACACTTTTACTCCACACACACACTCTCTCTCTCTCTATTTCTCTCACACAGACACACGCACAAGAATGCAATGTCATACATTCCTTATTGGTAAATGCAAATCAGTACAAATCACATGCAGTTATCTGCAGAGCTGCATCAGTGTTTTGAATTGGACCATTAAAAATTTACATACAACAAATCGTAAACACCGCAACTTGTGCTTTCTACACTGCACAAAGCTGACAGAGGCAGGTATGAAACACACATGAACGTCATGATCAAATCCCTGGAGTACAGCAACAGAGAGGACCTTCCTACTTGAGCTAAGTCTTCCTCGCAGCACTGAAAACAGATCTAAGCTGTGCACAATGAATATTTCTGAAAGTCTATCTATTCTTTTTTATTCTATTCTATTTAATTCTATTCACTACCGTAATACCTGCATATTTCACATATATGACCGATCTAGGGCATCTAATTAAAGGGCATTTCCAGTCTCAATCAATGTTTACCTCAGATATCAGGTCACCTATGAGAACACAGAGAGAACACAACAGTAGAGGGACTCTCATAGATATCTATGAGGGACTCTGAGGCGTTTGTTCTCTGACCCAGAAAGGAACAATGCGGAAGCCGCGGTAAGTCTGAAATTTGATTTCATTTAATTGTAAAGCAAATTTTAAAATTTAAATGATGGTCAAAAGGACGTTACTTGCGACCACAGAACAATTTAAAAATGAGTCCGGAGCCCATTAATGAACATTGAAAAAAACAATAGATTCTTGAACAAAAACAAATATAAATGTCTACACGCTGCAGTTGGATGGTATGAAATGAACTGATCATAGGTGACCTGATATCTGAGGTAAACATTGATTACGACTGGAAATGCCCTTTATGAAGTATAGTTAATATGAGGAAGTACAGAACGACCAGTGTCTGTCAAGGCCGGCATCCAATGTCATAGGTTATGAAAAAAAACATTTGTGCAAAAAATTGGTAATTTTTAAAGGGACAACGAGGAGTTTTGGAAAAGCGAAGCGTTTTCACACTACATTTATGAGCCTCCGCGCGCACCGCAAAATTATTTGACCGGCGCAAGACGGACTCATGTTTTCATTCATCAATAATTAAAGTCAGAGGTTCAAAGAGGTTCAGTTACCGTCGTAGTTCCGACATAAACAGTGATTCGGCTGCGTTATTCTCATGACTCGCCACGAAACCGAAAGTAAGGAAATGCTGGTCGGCTCGACCAGCATTTCCGCCACCACTAATAATAACAAAATAACGATAGAGACAAAACGATATATTTATCGAAAATGGGCCCATTAACAAGTGTGGGTAGCGGAGATTCATCCACATTAATGTGAGACTTTTTTATAACCGAATAGAAACTCCTCGTTGTCCCTTTAACATTTCTTACTACAGCTTACATCTGGGTCTCCTGAATCCTGTCAAACGTTTAGTAAAGTGGTGAACACACACATGGGTTTTTTTTTAGCCTTTCTGAAGCTTTTCTTCCACCAACGTGCATAAACACAGGTTCCACATCACATGCTCATGAACACACACAACAGCACCATCTCTGGAAAACCTAGAGGAAACAGTGAACATGAAGTCCATGGTACTGATAAGGTCATCTCAGCTGGTGCTGTAATTTCAACCGAGTGAGTTTTCTGCATGTGTGTAGTTCTGGGATGTATACTGAGAGCAGCAACACTGAGGATCAGCTTGTTATGACTCTTTTCTCTTCTGAATATTGCTCCTCATTACCGTATTTATTATGACCGTCATCATCCTCACGACTCTGACCTTCAGAGGTGGGAGTATGCGGGTTGCAGTGGCAGAAGCGTCTGGAGAAATGGACCAGGACCCTCTCCCTCTCCTGGGTCTCTCCCATCAGTGGAAAGGCCTTTAAGAAGTTCCTGTCACACACAAGGTCAACAGGAGGTCAAACGATTCCCAGAAACACTTTTCTGGAAAATACATGATTTAATCACTTCTGGCACTAAACAAGATTTGCAGAGGGATGTCTCTAACAGCTCCGTTGGAAACCAAACCGAACCTGACTGCTGTTTTTAAACTTGGCTGGGAGGTCACAAACGCTGTAGCAGAGGATGATTGTGCCATCTTTTTTCTCTCTTAAGGTTTGGTCGAGGTTAGATATGAATTTATAACTGTATGTATGACACCAAACATTTGCTGGTTCCAACCTTTTAAATTTTACTTCCAAATTTACTGTTTTTGGACTTTTGGTTTCAGTTGGACAAAATGGAAAACTGTTTTTCATCATCATTCACAATAAAAAGAAATATTGAGAGATACTAATACTCCCTCTTTAGATGTAGACAATAGGCTAAAAGGTCTACATCACAATTTTTCCGAGACATTACTGAAGCTGACTTGATCTACATATAAATTAATATACAGTACAGTATTAGAAAAAAAAAAATGGCACACTGGTACACACTGGGTTTTTTTGTTTTCTGTTTCTTGACAGGTGACAGGTGCCAACAAATAAAATGTATTATTATTATTATTATCATTATTATTATTATTATTATTATTATTATTATTAGAAACTAAACAATACTTAAACAATGGTCTACAATAGACTTAAACTCAGGACCTTAAGAGCATCGTTACTGTTTAACAGCAGAAGGCTGACTGCGCCCAGTCTGAAGTGCACCCATGAGGCCTTCATCTGAGCACTCTGCACCGTCGGCAGCAGTTTGAGACAGCAACATGTCAGATACAAGGCAGTGATTCACTCTGCAGCTGTCAGCTACACCGGCTACTTGTACTTCTACACGACAGCTTGATTAGCACAAAGTTAATGCCTCGTGAGGAGGGAAAGTGAAGAGCAGTCAAACACACGCATGTGTACGGATGTCTACGTCGCACACTCGTCGCTTTCAAGTGCTGACTGTGCGTTACCTCAGGGCTCGATCCAGCGACAGGCCGGAGAAATCAAAGAAATTCAGGTACTCTGACGCCACCAACTGGCTGAACTCGTTACTGCAGAGAGAGGGAGAGAGGCGGCACATCAACGTGGCACTGCGGAGGTATGAATGTGTTGGATGAATGTTTTCTTGACACCACTGTATTAAAGGAGGCTCTTCTATTAATACTTTGAGCAGCATATGCTGACCATGTGTTTAAACTTCAGTCAGTTATCAGTTACCAGCGCTCCTCATGTGTCTGTGTCATGTCTATGGAGCACATGTGACAATGTAAATGTTTTCCTGTTTCTGTTGAATTATCCATGTGGAGTGTGTGTGTGTGTGTGTGCGTGCTCACTTCTTGCCCAGATGTCTGGCCACGTCGCAGCGTTTGAAGCCCTCGAGGTGATAGAGGCGTTTGGCCAGCCTCCTGGCGGCCTCGCAGTCGGCTCGGCAGCCATTGGCCAGAGTGTCGGTGCTGCCGCGCTCCAGACGCTCCAGACTTCCCAGATCGCACTCCTCTGAGTCAGACAGCGAGTCTGTGAGGTTGGCATCACTGAGGACACACACGCACAGGTACACACACAAACACAAGCAGGTGCCCGGGTTAATGAATGGAACACATGTCCGTCGTTGCACAGACACCCACTCACTTAAAGCTGCACAGAGGAAACTGCATGAAAGCTCTATTAGATAAACATATGTTCACATACACACAAACAGGAGTCAAATGAGGTTTCAATGACTTGTTTTGACACTGACCCACTTCCACTGTCACTTAATGTCCCACTTTAATGCACTGACTCTGACTGAAGGCTGATGATAATGCTGAGACAGATTTCACCTGCCCCAATCTCTTCTAAAAAGCTTCACTAATCTCAGACCGTTAACCTCCCTCATAACTTGAATTAAAGCGCTGTGATATAAAACTAATAGCTTCACACTGCTTCTCCATTCCCTCCATTTCAGGCAAATGCTTTTGAGAAATTACTGAGAAAAGTGAGCTTTTCATTTTTAAGCTCAGTGAAGTAACTTGTAGGAACTAGTATTGGTCTCTCTCATCCAGCCTCAACAACTTGCACCAATTTGCCCATGAGCAAAGCAACCAGCCCTTTACACAGAAATGGTAAAGTGTCCATCCCATGCTCATTGACTGTCAGCAGACTGCCGATCCCAGCTGTGAATGGGTGTATCTGTGTGAGTGTGATTCAGGGCGTTTCTGCAG
Source organism: Trachurus japonicus (assembly GCF_045865225.1). Classification (NCBI taxonomy): domain Eukaryota; kingdom Metazoa; phylum Chordata; class Actinopteri; order Carangiformes; family Carangidae; genus Trachurus; species Trachurus japonicus. The sequence continues at coordinate 26,834,005 of NC_140916.1, read as the reverse complement.
ATGACTGAATGCACTCCATCAGCCCTGCAGGAATAGTTAAGTTAGAAAATAAAATCGGTTGCCAGACAGTTGAAGACACGAGAGTCAACATGCAGACTGTAAAGTCTACATGAATGGCAGATGTTCCTGAACACATCGTACTTTGTTTGAAGTTATAATGACTCACATTGACACTGGAACCACTCTGAAAATAAATACCAATGTCTCCAGCTGAAATGCACTGAAAATTGTTTAGATACACTGAATTATAATCCATTACTGTTCCACACAGGCTCTTTTTTTCTGGTTGAAGACACAATATTTCCTACTTGGTGCCACACAATTTTATTTGACAGCTCTTTTTAACACCAGTGGAGAATCACTTCAGTCCTCTTGCAGTGCTACGGAGAGAGAATAATGTTGACTTGAAGGGGCAGTCCAGCGATTTAGAAAATGGATCATTAAGTTGGAAGAATAAAAAGTGACAAGATGAAAAAAAAATTGAAGCAGCGGAGACTGACGTGAACTGACTTTCGGTCACACAACAAACACTGGATTATACATTTCCCATAATGTAATTCATTACCCTCCGCCTGGCAGACGCCCATATCATTGAAATCCTGCCCTCACAGTTTGTAACTCACACTTTATGTAACACACACTTTACGTAACAGGGTGAAGTCTGAGTTTAACCCCCAGCAGGGATATCTTCTCAGACTTCAAAAAAGACCCAGTTCAGAGTTGACACAAGGTGCAATACAAGTCTGTCCAATGGCCGATAGCGCTTCTCATGACACGTACACTAATCTTTGTGTTAAAATTTGTGAAGTGGCCCTTTAATGTGTAGAGATAAGGCCGTGGCTGCAGACTGGTTCAGTGCGTCTCTAAAGGACCCAGTGAGATGAACCGTCTAATCAGGCTGAGACCTCACAGTCTCCCATAACTGTTAAAGTGTCATCAACGGAGCAGAAAGAATCGATGCAGAGTATTAATTGGTGCCCTCCTTATTTATTTATGACTTACTGAGAAGGTTAGTTGAAGATATTGAGCTGTACCCACTGTACTGTACTGTACTGCGTTTGCACTGTATACTTTACAAACTACTACGCACCAGAGTCAATCAGTGGAGAGTTAATTAGCCTTTTTTATTGGACTTTAAATGCCCAGTGCAGATGGTTGGATTTTGATTACAACTGTAAATTATGTTGTTACTTTTGTTAGTTGTGAAGTAGGCAACTTCTTTTAAAGCTTTATTGATCATTCATTTTCTGATTAAAAGACCTGTCCACAGCACATTCGCCTCAACCAGCCTGTTGAGAAACAAGTAACACGTAACAAAAATAGTAAATAGTATCCATCACTAGCAGAAGAGCTATTTGCGTCCTCATTGGCAAATTAACAAAAAAACTGCACTGTTTCTGAGGAAAGTTAGCGCTCGTTCACCTCCATCCGTTTAAATTCCCCCATTTCCTGCCCGTGTGTGCATCTGTGTGGCACCGTCAGCATTCCTGCCAGATGATTCAGATGTTTTTTGCATAATCTGATCAGCCCAATTGCATTAGCCTCACAAATTCAATACATTACGAGCTGTTGTTGTAAGGGATTTGCTGGTTACCATGGATCCAGCGGAAGCCAAGTGTCCTGTGCTACATGACGAAGAACGATAGTAGGCTACCCTGAGGTTGCCTATTACAGAGTTACATAAAAACTAAATCTGCAAATAATACCACAACACAAACAACAACAGGTTTCCATTGACAGGAGTCAGTCGTCTGATTGCCCACTACACCCCAGGCAAGGTTACACTTCCCCGTTTCAGCCGATTCGCTGGGCCACTCAGTATTACTCTTCATCTGGCCCCTGACCTTGGAACAATTTGCCCTAGGAGACCCTACGACGAGCTCCTGCCCCCAACATCACATTTCCCAGGGTCACGGGGACACATAAACCCTTCAACCTTATCGTGACGGAGCATCGCCGCCAAGAATGACAATGAGGCTGAAGACACAGTTGAGTGAAGGCTGTTTCATTCGTAGTGTGCAGGGAGTCATCCTTAGGGACCGGGTGGGGGGCTTGTATATCCGGAAGGAGTAAAAACCACTGGACTTACATGTGGGGAAGGAGCCAACTGAGGTGGTTTTTGGGGATCTGATTAAGAGACTTCCTGTGCAGCTCCCTCCAGAGGTATTCTGGACACGTCCACCAGGGAGGAGACCCTGGGCAGACCCAGAATCTGCTCAATGGTCGACATATCCTACCTATTCTGGGAAAGTCACAGGATCCCCCTCGCGACCCAGACGTGTGGTTGAGACTATCAAAACTGATAGATAAGAAGAATGTATAAATTTTACACGACTGCCTGTGCGCACACTAACACACATGCATATGGACTCGCACAAAAATAAAATGAGTGCGCACTAGTAACCCATCAAAACAATATCTAGCTGTGTGTTTGCAGTGAAATAGCTTTCGCCTGTCTGACTATATTAATTCACACGACCCAGAGCCCTCATAAATCATTCAAAGCTTCTATCAGTCATGAGGCTAAAATGATGCAGGGCTCCCCCAATGCAAAGCTGTCTGGCAATAACAGAGCACACACACACACACACAGACAGACACAGACACACACTCAAATACACTACAGTGACAGAGGCACAATTTTAAGTGTCAGATATCTAGTGCAGGCCTGTTGTGCCAAGACACTTGGCGATACTGAGGGCCAAGTGGCACACTGTAAACCTATTTGTCTAACTAAAGGCAGACTTCTCTATCCCCAGGCCACACATACTCACTGAGTGTGACCGCCACTCTGTCTGTGTGTGTGTGTGTGTATGTGTATGTGTGAGTGTGTCAGAGATAGGAAGCATGATGGTGCATGCCAGTGACTCACATGTTAATCTTTTTGGGCTGTTCAGTACCCACACCTACAAGGTGTGTCTCCCTGTATGCACGCTGTTTGGGGAGAAGGAGGGGGTCATAGTGGTATCCTCCGATGGTAATCAACAATTATGGGATTACCCGTATTGTGAAAATCTGTATTCAACAGCTGTTTCTTTCATTTCTGTAGGCTATACGCTCATCAGCAGCTAACAGCAGTACAGTAGACAAACTTGACACATAGAAGAGAGCGCTCTTTGTGTGTTTGTTTGTCAGTCTGTGAGTTATCTGCTGGGGCTTGTAGATACAATCTCTGCAAAAGAAAAATACACTGTTGCAATACTGGGGTTATGGATGTAAAACCAGCAACAAAAAACAAACCCACTCTCTGCTCTGACGACTGCACCAACCTCGACAGTTAACAGATGGTAAACAAGCTGCACCAAACACATCAACACCACAACTTTGTTTTTCTTTTTTGTTCGACTATTGTCAGCGGTGATGGGACGTCAACTACAACCATGACGGGTATATTGTTGTGTCACATCAGCTGCAAAGCTGCTGGTCACGGTTCACAATACAAGTCAGTTGTGAAAATTCCAGTTTAGAGAGATTAAGCGATTTTTAAATTGGTATTGCTACCATTCCTTGTCCAATACCTCAATTAGAGCGGAAACAATAATTGATTAAGAGATTAATGGCTCAATAGAAAATTAATAAGGAATTATTTTGATAATTGATTCCTGATTTCAGTAATTTGTCAAGCAAATATGACCAGCTTCTCAAATTATTTTTATACTTTCCATCATTTTCATATCATTATATCTATGGGGTTTGGACACAAACAGGTTGAAAACAGCTATTTCCTGACATGTTATTAATTCATTGGGTAACTGATTAATGCAAAAAAAAAAAAAAAATGTAGCTATAAAATGAAATGAAAATCATCATTAATTGCAGCTCTATCTTCTGCATCACATTTTGCTATAGGTCTGACTTATGTAAATAACTAGGAGAATCATTATACAATTGTAAATGATAAATCCTGATAAAAGAGACTACATGAACAAATATGGTAATTCTGTCGATGTCTCTTTCAATCCACTATAAGAATTAGAAGGTATTTCGAGTCGTTACATGTCTAAATTAAAAAAGATTTAATGAAAATACCGTTCAACTTCTTTGTATCCATACGTAATGAGCATGGATTGGGAATATTACAAGTGCTGTAGTGATTTTAGTCAGAGTAAAGTTAGACTACAGCTACCTCACTATTTCCATTTTGCCACGCAGCATAACATTAGTGTTCCCACCCATCTGGACGTAAAAGCCCCAGACACCCTCTGGTCCGAGGAGACATTAGACTTACAGGAGATGCAGCAAAAAGTCGAAGTGAACATCATATTCTTCTTTCCACATCGTCTCTGGAGTCTCTGGAGGAAATCAGCGGTTAAAGGCGCGCTACGGTCCGACCGCCTCATCATCCAGTGGTCGGTAAAATCTGCATCAGTCCGGTTTGTTATGAGATACCAGATGTGATCCTTCAAAGCGGAAGTCAGGTAGCGTACTGTGAGATTGTGTCGCCTATTGAAGACCGATCAGACGGCTGTGGGGTCGCTCGCTGTGGCGTCAACAGGCAGCGGAGTTGTGGGTTTTTCCTTGAAGTTTCTTGGCTGTGCGGTCGGTCGCTCCGCACAGGAGAGGATGTTGGGGGCGGAGCCACCGACTGCACGGACTTTTCCTGATGAAATAGACTGTTCCTAGTGGCGGCTTCACAATGGCCCTGTGTGTCCCGGGCCAGCGCTACTTCCTCTGCATCTCAGTCACGGGCTGGGAGCCAGCAGGTCAGTCCAATAGCAGCGGGCTGTCCTGTATCTGGACTCTTGAAGTTCACAGAGCTGCTGCTCTCCACTGTGTAGTCACAGCATGTGGTCACATTCCTCCAATGTGCTGCTTCATGTGGCTGCAGAGGCCACCTTACCTTATAGCGACCCCCCCTCCAAAAAACAAACAAACAAACAAAAAAAACACAGTGTGGAACCAATTGTGCAATAGATGCAAACAATTGATTTCTAATGTAAGATGAAGAGGGTACATTAGTGCGCTACAATTGGTGCAGTTAGAGTGCAGTAAAAAAAAGAGGCATACATGTAATTTACTGTATCAAGGTCAACCTTTCTTTACTAGTGTAGGCTAAGTAATGTACTAAAATCTGTGGGGGTATACAAAATATCAGTACACTAAACTATCATGATATTTATGACATCATACTGTAACAATTCATTAAAGCACTGATATTTTATCACTAGTTGACATAGTTTTGTGACAGTGGCTGTGGGCTCTATTTGTGTTGAAAATATTTGTGAGTTTGAGTGAGTTTACTGCGACCTTTCAGATTTGAATGTGTGAGGTGAGTGAGAAGATCTATACTGGACCGTACCTGCACCTGCTCAGTGTGGTGGAGCAGGTCTGTTCCGAGTTGTTGCAGGTCACATAGCCTACAGTACTGTACACACCAACACTCAGGCACAATAGTAGTATAGATGTCCTCACTCACATCATCGTGTCAGCCAATGGCGAGTGGAGAACATGATGGCTGCCATGCATGTTTCAGTGGTAAAGGTTTAATTGTAAAATGATAATCAACAACACTTCATAAGTGCACATTGTACACGTGGCCTTTTTGTTGGCAGGACTTCCCAGTGTAACATAATAACAATAACTACACAGAGAAAGAGGGTGAGTCTCTGTCTCAGCGATGATCCTCATATTTGGACTTATTGTGACAAAACAGTGACTCCCATCAGAAAAAGAAGCTCCTCCCTAAACACATTGATATGGTTTTGGTGTTTCTAAGGTAAATATTTTGGAAACCATTGCAAGCTAAAAGAAAGAGGCGGGCACTTCTGCTTTCCACAGAAATCGGCTCCATATTTTGTATTTGAGGTGAAAGGGTAGCTGGATGGGCCTGGCTGCACTCACAGGCTCATAGTTCAAATAAGTCTCTCTGCTTTATCGAGCACATTGTAAGAAAGATGATAAGTTTGTCTATAACTGTGGAAAAAAATCATGTGTGAACAGTGTAGTTTGTGGCCGAGAGCAGCGTGTAAAGAGACAAGATTTCAGACAGTTTCAGACAAACTTCTCCAACTCTAACCAGTGATGTCACCCGCTCTGGCCTGGACTTTCTGTGCAATACACACCCAGTATAATCTCAAAGTCTCGCTCACGGAAGAGAAAAACGCATCAATAGACGAGACTTGTGTCTAGTTTAAACAGAGTCTCTAGGTGAAATATGCCAAAGCAGTAGACATTATTACATCACGCTTTTTCCTCCTCCCAATCATTCTCGATGGGAATTTTTTGGGATAATGTTTCACAATTAGCATTTTGCCAAGCAATAGCATCCCAAACAAGCCACACGTAGCGTATTCAAATTTGGTACAGAACATCAATACTAAGAAGAAAAGTAGAAGAAACAGGCAGGATAACAAATGACACAAAATATTGCCTTGCCTCCAGTATCCCAACATTTTGCAATCAATTATTGTCACACTCCTTTTGGGGAAGATTCTTGCCAGTACACAGCTATTAAGCAATTTAAGGACACATACAGCAGACGGAAAAATAAATGTTGTATCACGGAGACCACAGAGTGATGGAGTATGTCTCCTTGGCTCACACAAACACATAGATTTTTATAAAAGACACTGACACATCTCTGCATGCTAACCTCAACATCTAAATCCCTCCTTCCTCTTTCTAGTCTAGTGGAAAGAAGAACAATAGAAAAAGCAGAGGACAGTGCAGCTGTAGGGTCAAAAGTACAAACTCTGCTGATGGCAGATGAAAATGGAGACAACATTTGATTGGTATTTGGACAGACCTGCTTTGATGCATTCACTGTCTGCAGTTTATGAGGAACAGGCCATTTTCCGTGACAACAACAACACCACCACCACAGATTTTAAGGCAGCTCTGGGACCAGAACGCTTCTCTTCTGGACCAAGAGTCGTCTGCTCAGCACTGGTCACACATCAGTTTGTTGAGCGGCTTAGCGCCATGACTCGTGGATAACCTTCATCATTTACACACAACACATTTTTCACAGACAGCAGAATTTATAAACCTGTTCTAGCGCAGATGTGGTGTTCTGGTAGCAGCCAACACAAGGTGGAAACTGATTCAGGGTTGGCAGCTAGCCAGATGAGGACATACAAGAAAAATGTTACACAAAGCCTATTAAAAGACATCCTTATTTTGTGCTTCTCTGTCAGCCACACTTTCATGGTGCCAAATGTAAAGTCAGAAGTAGTTGGGGCGGTTATCCAGATGTGCACTCTGCTGTGTCCTAGAAACCAATAAACTCAGCTGACTTACTCAAAATCACACAAGACAACAATCTTATTTCCATCCATAATGGAAAGATTTAGTGTCACTGAGACTTTCTATTGCAGCTTCACAGTGATCATGAAACTCCTGCATTTGTAGATGTATGAATCTACTAATGGATGTCTATTAAATTAATTTCTTGTAATTGGCTGAAAGTCAAATGAAAGGCTGACAGACCGCCTTTTGTGTTTCCATTCATTCACTCACTCATAAAATCATACATCTTCAAACCTTAATCAATGATAGGATAATAACCTAGTGGATAAATCAAACTTTCATTATAAGTAGACCACCTAATTGCAGGTGAAAGTACATTAGCTATTCATTGAAATTACAAGGTTGTAGTTGTTCATCTTGGTTACTTTTAATATCTATGGCCAGTGATACATCAGCCACTCTTCTAAAATTAATACTCCTAAATGATAAATGTTAGTGACTGTACTACAGACTTCAAGGATTACACATAGCCTCACATGGACTTTTTAACTTCACAAATTATAGGTTATTCTCTTATTCATGGATCTATGTTGGTGTTTTCTGTACCCAACAATACTCTCAAAAACTGAGCAGAGAAATTATGTCGACCATTTACCTAAAATATCTGAGGCTAGTATCACATCGTTATACTGGCCTAATTGTAGACACCCGTGTCAAGCATAACACAATAACAACAAATTTGTGATTTCCAAAGCTGCTGCATACCTTACATGTAGTTTGATAAAAGGATAATAATAATACCTTCACCCAGATAACACCAATCAGTTTCTTGACAGACCTGTGTACGATATTGTGGTCTGGCTTGTTTTCTCTCTTTGTGTCTCATTCTTGCACACTGTACAAGACCCAAAAACACCTACTCAAGGGCAGACAATGAACAATGGTGACCTCTTTCGGCTGGGTGAGACTAATTGTATTCAGGTGCTGGATTGTGTTCAGTGCAACACTGAGTACAGCAACAGCTTCATCTGACAGTAACTAGAGGGCAACTTCTGCCTCAAAACCAGCAACACATTCATACAAAAAAAAAAAGGTTTCACAGAGACTTGCCGGACCTCCACTGAACTTAGAGACAGGAAGTGCTGACAGACGCCTCAGAGGAGTGAGGCGTGTGGTAAGAAGAAGCTCATTCAGCCAAAACAGTCACTGGTACAGTAAGACAGTGGGATGTGTCATACAACACAGAGTCAAGCTATAAATAGACAGGGATGAAATTATTCAGTTAGTGTGTGTGGGTGTGGGTGTGTGGGGAGAGGGTGAAAAGGAGAATCTGTATGTATTACTGCTTGTGTTGCAAAAGTGTGCGACTTTGTGCGTGTGTGTGTGTGCGTACGTCCATATCGCTGGCTGAGTGAGAGCCAGGAGAGGATAATCTGCAGGATGTTTCAGCACCGTTATAGAACCACGCTAAGGATTTTATTCCCAAAGTGACATCCTGAAAGATATGTGTGTGTGTGTGCGCGTGTGTGTGTGTGTGTGTGTGTGTGAGCAAGCGAGAAACAGAAAGAGAGAAAGATTGAGAGTGTGAAAGATAGTTATGAAGAGCTCCCATATCTGTGTCACTGAGTGAGCATTAGGATGTATGAGCCTTCTGCACATTTTTGTTTACGCATGCATGCTGCTGGCCTGTGTGTCCCTTTTGTGTGTGTGTGTGTGTGTGCGCGTCTCTGCGCTCCACAGTGTATATGAAAGAGATTAGTCCACACGGCAGAGCTGCCTCTCTGATATGGAAACAACTGCGCCTGGCTTTTATCTGCTCTGTTTGGGCTTAGATCTGGTGGGCTCACGAGCTGCAGGGAGCAACATACACTCACAGCCTGTTTCCCACACAGATACACATAGGGACACACGCATGCATTAATGTGCAGCCAGAGATACTGCACATACTATATCCATGAGTAAAAGGCATGCGTAAATGCACGCAATGCATGTCAGCTTTCCATGCTATGACTTCAGTGCTTTGGTAGAAGTTTGTACCTGGATGACAAACCACAGGTCTCATGATCACATGAGCAGCATTCAACTAGTTGTATCCACTGGGTGAGTGTATCTAGCTGGCTATGTAAAGTAGTAAGCCGCTCGACCGACAGATAAACACACTGATCGACAGAGAGAGAGTGTGTTTTCATGGCAGTTTCAGCAGCTTCTATGGATTAAGGTTAAGCCTCAACCTCAATGGCAGCCCCGCAGGACACAGAGGGACACAACTCGTGTAAAGTGACTGTTGAACTCACTGACCAAATGAAGATATGACAGACAGTCTAATCTGAAACAGCACCTGACTGACTGAGCGACAGGCTGACAGAGAGCCTGATGTAGACGCTGAAATGTCTGAGAGCTAACGAGCAGGTTTGCTGACTAACAGCCTCACACCACATCACCACCGACTGTTTGAAAGGAACCCATCACCTCTTATTTCCATGTGTTAGATGGCATTTCTACAGCATCTGCAATACTTGCCAGTGTTTTCTGTGTCCCTGTGGCTGGCTGCCTACTTCACGTCCTTCATCCACTGGTGTCAGAGTAATCAGAAGTAGCAGAGAGAGGATCTACAGGGAGAGTTTGGCTGAGGTAAGATTAGGTTTCGTCTTTCCTCCCAGGGCATCATCAAAGCTCTGTCTGTTATTAAAGTTGAAGCCTGATTTTTGGGGAGAGTGTGTGTGCGCTCGAGCTGTAAGAAAACATTCACTTTTAGCATCACCTGAATCAACTAAAATATTGAGATTTGATTAGAAATAGTTGGTGATTCTTTTTGTCATTGCACTATATATCGACTACTATCTGTACATTTCAAAAAATCTATTAAATAAGTACAGATTATTGCTAATTATAATGAGACTGAGACCATGGAGACTATTTCAGCTGCCTTCATGTTACACTTACAGAGATTCTTCAGCATTCTGAGACGCATATGGCGATCCAACTGCTCCACGCTGCATGCCAATGTTTTCCTGAAAAGACACACTTCTCTCTGTCTCTTCCACTGTTTTGTCAGTTGTGTCATGAGTGATAACAAACACTCTTGCCATTTGGCCGTCGTCAGAGCTGTGAGTCTCTGTTCATAGACATAGACAAAAATAATGGTATAATTATAACGCAAAACGGCGCAACGTCGGCAGAGTGTTGGCCCGCTTGTCCCCTAGTTTACTGAATTAGCTCGGCTGCTATTGAGTTACTGTGAAATTTGGCTTTCACATACAAGTCAGGATAAATGATAATAACCCTGGTGATCCCTAAGCTTTCCATCCAGTCAGGTCACCAGGTCAAACTTTGACTTTATCCAGTGGTTTGGTTTATATCCAAATGCACCTAAATCTAATGGGATTAGCGTTAGCATCAGCAGCACTTTGTTGTCAAGGTAATTGGGAAATGTTAGCATACTAATATGGTAAGATAAAGTTGTAAAAGTGATAAAACAAAAAATATTTTTCAGCATCATTAGTAGCATGAATTAGGACTCTAAAGCCAACAGGTGATACCTGGGGAATGCAGTGCAAAAACACCACAGAAATGAATACTTATACTGCATTAGAAGATTTTTTTATTTTATTTATTTTTTATTGACAGATATTCTTGTTGAGAGAAAAACTCACAGTGCGACTGACCTATAAACTAAATGGCTGCCAAGTTGACTGACTGACTGACTGACTGTCTGATTAACTTTCCATTTGTTATCCATTGCTGTGCAGCTGCTCGTCCTGCAGTGAAAAAGACTAGTTGTCTATGACGCCTGAGGAGCCAGAGTGTCTAACTGTGCCAATTCTGTGGCTACCCACCGACAAGAATGGAGGTAGGCAGAGGAGAGGAATGAAAGATAAGAGACACCAGCAGGAGAGCTGTGTAGGGGGAGGAGGAAGAGGTGATGCAAAGAAGAAAGGAGGACGACAGCAAAGGGGCTGCACCACATGAGATAGAGTGGGATAAGATGGATACATAGATAAATGAGTAGAGGCAGGAGGTGAGACAGAGCAAACAAAGAGATGGAGTGACAGAGCGAAGGAGAGAAAAGGAGAAGAAATATGATGATTACAGTTGAAAATCAGAGTAGTTGGGATTGTAAAAATAATCGTTTGACACACACCCATTTTATAGATGGTGTGAGTCACAACCGGCTTTTTAAGATGTGAATTGTAAAAGATAATTGCCTGACTCTATTCGCTATTAGCTATGAGTCCTTCAAGTAAAAACTCAAATAACACTGTGCAGTTTCCATTATTTGCATTTTTCCACGCTGCTTCAAACTACTTCAATTCAACTGCGCTGAAAAGCAATTTTTTCTCTCCCTGTAGAAAATACTTCAACAAACACACTTTGTGCTTCCACTGTTTTTCTTTTTTCAGATTAATGGCCTTTCCTTGCTAATGTTTGTAACCTCTCTCTTTTAATACCCTAAAAGACTACAGTTAAATGGAGAGATGGGATACAGTGAGTGTCTTAAAAACCTACAACTATCCCTTTAAGACAGAGTAGCAGATGTATCCACTCTAGATTTAAGTGCTCAAATGTCTGGCAAGCTGGCTAGTATAGAGTAATAATCGCTCACACACACACACACACACACACACACACACACACACACACACACAGTCACTCTAAGACCCTGCTGGGCAGAGGAAAGCTGAAGACGATGATGTCATGACATAAACAATAGCTCATTCAGCTTGGCGCTGGTGGTCAGGAAGCAAGACCGTGCTTAAAGGACAACATCTGTAGCCTGGAGGGGGGAGGGGGAGAGGGGGAAGCTGACATCCAAAATCCCTCATTCACCTTCTAACTCGTAGTGAGCTGCAGAAACACCAGGAGAGTCTGAGAACAAATCCCAGCAGTTATCTGAACAGATCGTGTCGGAGGTCTGGGTATCTATTTGACATTCCAGTAGGTTTGTAACTGTAGAAACTGTGTGGGGGGGTCGGGGGGTTGGGGGGGCACCGACTCCAGACCTGCAGCTGTAGTTCAGGTTACATGGCTTTTCCCATATGGTCCCTGTTACCACCTTAACCTTCAGTGGCTCAGCGCTGTCCTCTTCAACCCTCTTTAGTGCTATTAAGATAATTAAATGAAGGAAAGTAGTGTCAGCTGTTGCTGTATTCCCACAATTCCTTGGGGTGTGTGTGTGTGTGTGTGCAAGTGATGAATGAGTTAGTGATCATACTGTAAAATCTCAGCATTGTCATAAATATCAGCTGGTTATCTGAGACAGAGTGAACGACACGCCTGCTGCTCAGTCCATTGAAGTGATTCATTATACTGACAGACGCCCTGTATCTTATTTCCATACTGCTGTATAAATCCGAGGTGTTAATGTCCTACATGAAACCACCACAGTACTCCCTCAGACTCCGTCTCCATTCAGAGGAGGCCTGCAGTCACACATAAACCTTTTGTAATTCCTCACCACTGTGGTTATCTCTTTTTCTACCGTGCAAGAATGCTTTGAATAAAATAGTTGAGGAAAGCAAATACCCCAGTAGTAACAAATCTGCACGTCTGCTTTGTGATCTTACTGAGTGAGTGAGTTTACCAGGTTGTGTCTCTACCAACATGGGAAGGAGTTGTTCCATTTCAAATGCACCAGTCCAGCTTAAGTCCCACTGACTCCATAAAAATGTAAAAACTGGTTTGTTTTCTTATTGCTGTTTAAGTCTCTTGTGCGTTATCCTAAAGTTATCCAACCATGTACAGTGACTGGCTCTCCCTTTTCCAAACACATGGTTGCCCATACAGTTGGAATAATTTTGTTTTCTATCATATAGGTTAACTGTGGTTACATTTTCACAGTGATATGTTTGGATGAGATTGACCAATAAAGTTTTGAGAAGATATACACTTTATCAAGAATGAATGACATTGTCACAATCATTTCATTAGAAGAGCTAAAAATATATTTTATTCCAACTTATTAGCAACCGTTTATATGAAAGATTGCGAGATGAATAACATGAGCCTAGCTTCTGTTTAACCTGCCCCACTGTACCATTTCCTGTTGGCTGATTAAACCAGCAACTTCTTGTCTTATTAGACAACTGGGTTCGAATGTATGGGCAAATGACTTCCTTTCAAACAGCCAGACCACCAGCGTCAGCCCCCAGCTAACCATCCTGTCCCCTGTCTGGAGGCTCTCACCATGTTCACGCCACCTGCTGGTTAAGCCAAGGTCACATTATATCACAGTCCTTATACTTTGTTATGATTATCGACACAGAGGCTGCATTAGTTGTCAGCAGCAGGACAGACTGTCATCAGTCACCGTATCATTTATTCACATAACAAATATGCCACAGCAGTTTAAAAAAAGCACAGTCACATCTCAGACTGTGTGTGCGTCATGTTTATTCTATACTTACAGCAAAAAAGCTTGAAACACAGTCTGGATGTATTTAGGTGAACATTAAAGATTAAAGATCTCAACCACGTCATCTTTCATATGAAAATAAGCCGATGTGCTTCTGTAAGAGTGAAAATTTTGCATGACAAATTGTCTGGATGATGTTCATTGGAGGACATAATAGAATTATCTGATACAGAAAAACCTGACTAATTGCTTCGTGCTGATGGTTTGAAAAGAAGAAAATGAAAAGTGTGACATGACTCACAGTATTAAAAGTAGCTCATGGTACAAAGGGCCCAAACCCCCTGTTGTCACATGACTTTTATTCATAACAACACCAGGAGCAAATTGTGTTATTTTGACCTCTTCAGGCTCTAGTCGGGAATTGGTTGGTGTTAAATTGGAAAGGCTGCTGCGAGAGACAAACACAATGATTGCACAGCCTCTAACCTCCAACTAATCAAACCTGGACATACAGAATAAAGCACCAAGTTCAGACATAATGCGTCATTAAAAACCTAAATGTGCTGTAGAGGCTGAAACAACATGAAATGAGCTTCATCCTTACCTGACAGAGTTGATCATGGATCCACAACCCTCCATGGCTCCGTGGGTGTCTGCGTGGTATCCATTAGGGATGGCCCAGCGTCCTGGTTGGCTCAGCACAAACTCTGACCGGCTCCCTGGTATGGTGGTCCTCAGTGGGCTTCCTCCCGCTGCGGCCACAGCTCCCGCTCCACGAAGAGCGCTCTCCCCAGCCTTCAGATCCCCTCCTGGGGCGTCCGGTCCAGCCTCGGCCCCCTCTTGCTCCTGAACAGTCGCCAGCTCCAGCTCCAGAGGTTCAGGACCCTGTAACAGCGCCCTCTGTTGGATGAGCGGCGTCAGTGGCGCCTCGAAGCTGACGCAGCTGTCCGTCTCGTCTGTGAGCGACAGGACGTCCAGAGAGTCCAGGCTGCTGTAGCAGGTCCCGCCCCGCAGCAGGGCCGACTCCACGATGCGCTCGAACGTGGAGCTGAAGCCGTCTTTGTTGTCCACCCTACCTTTCTCCCTCTCCGCCTCATCCTCCTCCTCATCCTCCTCATCGTCCTCCTCTTGAACTCCCACCTGCTCAACGATCTGCTCGAACGCCGAACTGAAACTGTCCTGGTTTTCTCTCCCGTCTTCCTCCTTCTGGACCTCTTCCTCTTCTTCCTCTACCTCCGTGTCAGCCTGTTCTACAGTCGTCTCAAAGTTAGAGCTGAAAGCGTCCAAGTGTGTATGGATCGCCCCTCCGTCCCCTCCCTCGTCCTCCTCACCAGCTTCCTCCTCGTATTCATTCCCACCTATACCATTTGCCAGTCTGTTTCAACAGGAAGAAAAGGAAAGTGTGAAATCATCTTTAGCATATGACTACAACATATGGCAGCTGCTTTGTTGAGACTGGCGCTCATATAGAGGAGATATTCATTGCTGAAATAATTTTTCATATATTCAGGACGGACACAATGGGCAAATATTTCAGCTTGAACGGCCGCACTGACAATTGAAGCCAGATGAAAGATGAAAAAGCATTGTCCAATTTGCTACTTTGTGAATAGCTGGAAGCTCACGTCCCTTCCACTATTTCATCCTCTTTCATTTAAGAGGATATGAATCTATTGTAGTTCTCTGAGTTCACCACTGATGGACAGAAAAAAAACCAACAATTACTTTTATCAATGACTGATGTAAAACAGCTTCATTTACATATGTGTCAATGTATTTTTGTATCATTGTGTTAATGTATTTCTGTGAAAATAAAAAAGAATCAATAGGCCATTCATGTTATCATATATTCATATCTAAATTTAGCAAACCACTAATCAGCAGACATGTTTTAGTACCCTCCCCGCCCCAAAAAAAGAAGAAAGAAACAAAACCCACACACACAGACACAATTTTCTGTCTATTTGATGCGGTTAGAAAATTGGTCACTGGGTCTTCCAACTCTTTTAAAATTAGAGCATTTTTGCTCTGTGTTTGTTTTCCTCTCAGCTCATTTGTTGCAGCTTTTTGCCCATTCATTTTGTCAAATGTGGGTGAAGCACATTAGACTAATTATGTACCAGAGAACCACACGGAGGAAAAAAATACACCATTAAACACATTCAGCAAGGAAAAGTGGGCATCTATTGTGATATCAGTGAGAAACCATCAACACAGTCAGTATGAAAAGTAGAAGCCTAAAGGAAGCTGTGTGTATTCATCATGGGTGTGGGCATCAATTATTTTGTCCAAATAAAAGCCGATAAACTGTTGATTAACAGCTCATATGATGCTCATGTGTAACAATCTGCGGGGTAAAAGAGTCTTTGTGGTTTTACATTTGATATCAGGCTTTGACACCTAAAGGTCAAAAGCTGGAGTCACAAGATTTCCACACACTAACGGCCACATGTGTTTTGACAGCGTGCCACAGTAAAGATGAATTAGTGAACTAACCTCCCAGCTTGTTGAGGATGAGCTGTCTCCTCTGTAGATGCTCGCATCTCTTCATTTTCCTTCTCCTCCTCTTCCTCTTTCATCTCCTCCACCTCTAGTGTTGCCTCCTCCCCCGTTGAGCTCACCTCCACTTTTACACAGCCTTCCCCCCTCGTGCCTCCCATCTCTCCCTCCACCCCTCCATCTGTCTGTTTACCCTCCTCTGCCCCGCCATCTACCCTCTCCTCTTTCAACTCGTGATCCCCCCTTGCATCCTTTACTTCTGCCCTCCCCTCCCCTTGCCCCTGCGTCTCCCCCTGAGCCTCTTCGTCTCCCTCTCTGATCTCCTCCTGTTGTTTGCCCTCCTCTGCGTCGTCCACCGCGCCGGCCCCCTGCTTCTCCTGCTCTGCCTGGCTGTGGCTGTCTGTGGGTGGGTCGGTGGTGCTGCTGCTGGTTGCGTTGGGCTCCACTGGGTTCTCAGGTGGGGTGGGAGAGGGCAGAGCCTGCCCCTCCTGGGTCATGGTGCTCTTCACTGAGGGGGGAGACTGTCCACTCTAGCCAGAGATGAGGGCCAGACCTTCAGACCAGCAGCTGGGAGGACCCTCTGCACTGAGAAAGAGACCGAGACATGGAGGAGGGAGAAAAAAAATTAGCATGAAATGAAGACAAAGCACCTGGTTAAGATGAGAAGGAGGAGAAGCAACGTTATTAAACGACTACATTAACTATGGCAGACACTGATACAGTCATTTGATTATTTCTAGTCCTAATTCGTGAGTCACAGGGGTCACCTTCAACAAAGGCACAGCTGTGTATAGGTGTGTACTACAGTGTGTTTCTAGGTGTGTATGTGTGTGTTACAGAGACAGAGAGATGCGAATGTCTGGAACACTTTGTCCTCAGCACCAGATGATCCCAAAACACCTCTGAAAGGAGGGCAGGAAAAGGTAGAGATGGTAGAGAGCAGAGGAATAGAGAGACACAGGCAGGCAGGCAGGCAGAGATTTGTTTAATAAAGCCCAACAGATTCCTGTCAGAATGATCCTGCTAACTCATCCGCTCTCTGTCTGTGTGGAGATTTCACAGCTGAATAACTAACTATCTGTTTGCAGCTCTGCTGTGACTGTGCTTTGTGTAAATGTAAGACAGTAACCAGCGGTCTGAGCATGTATCCTAATAGTCTACTGTGACTCTCACTTACACTGCTGCCTGAGAAGCCCGACCCCCGTACACTACAGTGGGTCTTCCTCTACCCTTGCTGAAGCTCAAGGGCAAATGTTAATGAGGAGCTCTTAATTATGGTTCTGCAGAGCCACTTTGATGAAAATTCATATTTCATCTTTTTCTGAAAAATAAGATTTTTCTAGTGAAGATAAAATAATCTTTCTTTACATAGAGTCTGAAAAGCTGTGTGAAGAATTTGACATGTGTGAAATGTATTTTTATATTGTCAGAAGATCCACAAACAGTTTTGATGAATGATTAATCAAAGTCTTTCTCAAGCAAAAACAGTGAAATATTGATTTGTTCCAGTCTAATATGAGGATTTTCTCCTTTTGTATCACTGTAAATTGAATGTTTGGGTGTTGGGCTGTTGGTCGAACAAAGAATTAAAAACTGTGATTGGCAATTTCAGTATTTTTCTAATAATCATTAACAAATGACACATTAATTGATAATTCATTGGTTTAGATTATACAGTTTAGATATGTTTTGATAATGAGAGGATATGTATCACTATCATAAAGATATGTTAAGGATAAATGGCACAGTATGTGGCTGATTGATTGAAAGTAAAAACAGCAGCTGTCAAAAAAAGACATATCAGCACAATCCCCATCAGCGGCTGCTGAGCTGCTTTTGATCCAGTCACACAATCTTCAAGGTCAAGAATGGACTTTTAATCTCATCTTTTAAGAACAACATGATTGAAAAGTCTTTATTCTGTTCAGAGAATTGGCACCAAGTCGATGGCAAAACTCTGAAAACACAGTGGTGCTTGTTTTTCTACAGTAGAAGAGGTCGATGCCGTCGGTCCTGGACATGTGACCCACAAAACTCATCATGCGCCTCGAACCAATTCTAGTTCGCAACCTCTAACTAACACTTTGGATGACATATAATCATGATAGAAATATTACTGGAAGCTTATTAACAACCATTTTGGATTGTAACCCATCTTTATTATTACATAAACAATATCCTTTGGTGTGATGAAAGTGAACCTGGTCCAATGTCGGGACACAGTTCCAACTGTTGATTATGAGAAACACATTTGTACATGTAGATGTGGCATTATTTAAGTTAATTTTAATACCATCCGTTAAGCTAAAAAGAAATTGGTAGCAGATCTCTGTGCTGCTGCGTTGAGGTTTGTGTTTTGGACTCTGTCTTTGTTGCAGAGTGCAGCCAGGAAGCAGCTCTGTCTGCTGGATCCAGACTGCGTCCTCAGACACACCAGATCTCTGCTCTGCTGAATCATCCGCAGCGGGGGGACTCTGCACAACTGCAGTAAAATATTTACTGGGATTCAAGGGTTTTTCTGATGGTATGCAGATGCAGGTAAGGATCTAGTTAGTCTGAAATTAACATTTTCAAATCCTGCCAACAAGCTGTGCACTTTCTCAGGGGGAATCTGGAGAATTTCTGCAGCATTTAGATATCAGTGTAGGAAAGAAGAAATAACTAGATCATGTCGAGGAGAGGAAAGATTTGTGGCAGGATAGGATGTGAGCCAAATTTGTATCTATGATGTTGCAAGTGCTTTGGCTGAGCCCCTGAGCAGGAGGACACCACAGGCCCACTAAATGTTTCATCAGAGCTGCAAAAGGATGATGCAAATTATGCAGAACTCAAAAAGTCAGACAAATTGCCTCCTTATTTCAAGCTTGTCTCCTCATTACAGTGCATCTTTCGCTGTTTTCAGTTTTCTGTTGTCACCCAGATGCAATGGTATTGTTGAGATCTCGGTATCCGTACCCACCGCCGCCGTACCCATGGGAGAATGATACTGTTGAAGCCAACAACAACAACAAACGACAAGAATAAGGCAGCAAACACCTTGGCTGAAAAAGAAACTGTCTTCAGTTCAGTCACAGTTCTTCACACACCGAAATACAAGTTTTTAAAAAATACGGCACAACACCAGCGCTTCCAGTGCGTCTAATCCTCCTCACTGTGACTGCTGTTCAAAGTGTGATCATCTCAAAAGAAGCTCTGACTGATCCCTCAATAAATTCTCTCTGAATACAGGAGCTGTGATTGGCTGGCTCTGGGAATCGCTGCCTTTATCTACCGGTCTCTGGGTATTTTGTTTTGGTGTTTTCCATCTGCACAAACATCAGTCATATGGCACCACACAAAACAGATCACACATGATTTATGAACCGCATGACGACACACAAAGAAAGGCGCGATTCTGAAACTGGTAATAAATCTGAATTATGTTTATGCATGAATCATCCAGTCATTAGGATGAGCTCAAATAATCCTTAAGTCAGGTACTGAATATGTGAAGCACATTTCCACCTGAGTCTATGGCAGCTTGTATTCACGCACATGTTCTAGTCGAATGCAAACCAGCATGATTTGCATCCATTTATGCAATTACACAAAGATGCATTTGCACATATTATCACACAGGCAAATGCACTCACACACAAACACAAGAACAAAACAGTGACACATCTCCATAAATGGAAACAGCGCACAGTTATGAAACCAGACACGAAAAGTGGGAATTCTCTCTCTCGCTCTCCCTCTCTCTGTCTCCAGTGTCCTGTTTTTCTCCCACTCTTTCCTCTTCATCTGTTCTACATTATGTTTTCTGCTATCTCACAGTCTAACTCTGCTCCCTCTTCTTCCTTCTCAGCCTCTCGTTGTGCACAAACTGAAGCAAATGGGTCTTAGCCCGCAGAAAAAAAGACGACTGAAGCACCGTGTGTTGTGGAGAAAGAGCAGATGTGATCAGACACCCCACATGGATGGATGGAGAAAACACAGCCACTGATAGAGACTGTGTGTGTGTGTGTGTGTGTTGCATGTGTGTGGGGGTGTGTGAGGTGTTTGTGTGAGTCTTTGTGTCCACGTGTATACAATGGCTATCAGGAGAGATTTATTGCATTCTACTTTTGTCAGCTGAACACTGAGGCTCTTAAGCCTTATCAATTTCCTTTAATTGAAATCAGACCATCTGCCAATCATGTGAGCAACACGCACGCACACACGCACACACACACACATACACACCCAGACACACACACACATCAGGCCCACCCTGGCATATAACCACCAATCCAGTGAGGACGACGTTGGATAAAAGGCCAAGTCTCCATTAAATGTCTCTTCTCTGTCGCTTGTGCCTTTTATATCTGTCTTTATCTTTCTGCCTGTCTCTCTCTCTCTCTCTAACTCAGACACACACAAACACACACATCCACTGCAAAAGACACACACTATGGTGTAATTTATTGATCCCGAAGACACAGAGCCGCAGTCCACTGGGAGTCTCCAGCGATAAGCCTGACTGGTCTCTATAGGCCGCAGAGATGCCGGAGAAACACAACAGAGGTAATCAGACTGAGAGCTTCAAAAACAGGGGAAAACACTTCTTCAGGTCTTACCGGAGTAGCCAGCTGCTTCACATCAGTATGATTCAGCTCCAAATTATGTGACTTGAAGTATTAAATGCTGCCAAACAAGTTACTTTGCTATGTCAGACTGTTAAATTGTTACTTCAGCAATTTAGAGGCCAAGATATCCTGACTTCTTGTCCCTGGTGGGCTTCAAAAACGCTGGCTCCGACATTTCCCTTAATAAAACCGATGTTGTATATTCATTCGGGAGATAATATCGTGCAGCCAAGTTGGAAATAGACGTTCACATCAGCATCCTAGATGGAATTCTGAGTCGGACAGATGAGGAATGTCCGACAGCTGTGTCTCTGTCACTGCGTTTAGCTCATTTCAAGAAGGCTGCTTCTCAGTTAGTTTGTTTCTGGTTTCACAACCCGCTCCAAATACTCAACACATCAGACGAAGCTATAATTCAGACCATTAACAGGATATGAGAGCATAACTAGACTTGGGTGATATGTTGGAATAATGTGACATGATTATATTTAAATGACGCAGTCAGTCCAACAACCTTGCTGCGCATTTATATTTGCTCAGGTGTGTTTGAGCTTGGCACACACAAGCAGTGAGGGTTTCCCTATGGCATTTACATCAAAAGCAATCATCATAGCACTGCTTGTTGTAACAAAGAATACAAAATCAACCTACTTGGGATTATTTTGTTTGTAAACCAGAAGCAATCTGCAAGCCATGGGACCTAATGAAGCAGCCTCTGCAAACATGTAGGCTAGTGCCAACAAAAGATTCTAACACGACTAGGCTAATTTGCACAAACGTTTGGGAGCACACCATCCATTCTCAATAAATAACATCATCGAGTTTGCAATCTATCCAACTACAGTACTGGAATCGCAAAAGCTACAATTCTTTTGATGAAAGGTAAACTGCGTCACAACAGGCCGTAAATGAAGCATTATGATGCTACAGAGACACCCTGTAAAATCATGTTATCCAGATGTAAAGGAACATGGATCAGAAAAAAACACATCATCATCTGTTTACTCTCTTTTTTTGGAGTAAAACTGCAGCAAAAAAATGACCAGTCCAACTTAAATATGTAAAAAATAATCACAAAATGTTTTTGCATATTATGGTTTATCCCTAATCCTGCTCAGTACAGTCCCCTAAACTACCACTGGACCAGCTCCACTTCACCAGTCCACCACTCAGCAGCATCAGATCTGCCTGCCAGATTAAAGCTTTCATAGCGTCAGTGTCTCCAGTCTGTAGTTTCTACCGTCCAGTGCCTCATGTCAACATCAGGGTTATTTTCTCAGACAGCTCCTCCAGAACCACAGCAGACGTTATACAGCTGTTTTCAGGGGCTGAATCATAGGCTACTCCCAATGAAAACTGACCTCCATGTGTAAAAATCAGTGGCGTTTTGTGTTACACATTTAATACATCAAATAATAACAACTGTATGCTTTGTGCCTCTAAGCAGGGCACTTAACGCCTGTCCTGCACCGTGGCCAGATGTTGTTGGCAGTGGCTGAATGGAAGATGGTGCAGTGGAGAGGATTACCCAGGATTCCCTGAGAGTTTAACAAATGACAGAGCTACACAGCGGGGAAGAAAATCAGGTTGCAGGTTTTCTGAAACAATATGATATTACTTGCAATACTGCAATATGAAGTGATGAAATTACAGCCTTAACATTATATTAAAGAAATTCATGTTCAGCTTAATCTCTATCTATCTATCTATCTATCTATCTATCTATCTATCTATCTATCTATCTATCTATCTATCTATCTATCTATCTATCTATCTATGTGTATATCTGTCAGGTGAACACACTCCACTGCCTGCAGATGCTTGTGTTAGGCATCACTGCAACATCTTTCACTGGGTTTATGGTAAGTGGTGGAACAGGAGCCAATTGACCACTTTTAACTTGTCTGACCTCATTACGTTTGTAGAGCTGCTCGCATTCATATTAAAGAGAAACATTTGTGCAGCTCTTTTGTTTGCGCTGACTGCCACCGTGAGAGTTTCTTACTGAAAGGCACTGCCACAGCATTCAAAAGTGGTGTGAAGGACACTGGGTTGGTGCTTCACCGCAGTCGTTGACATGGAGTTGATTACCTCATCTTCTGAGATTATTACGTACCCTAATTGATTGATTTATTCCTGAATTTTTGGACCATTTCATTAGAAAATGCAGAGCAAAGACAGGAGGAGCTGAGACACGGACATGAAACACATACATATGCTTCAAAGCCCGACGACCAGCAGGACAGCACTCTAAATAATTTTCATAAAGAGCTAATTAGTAATCAAGATTCATTTATGGAGCAATCAGCTGAACACTGATGGATGATAATCAAATCTGCATACTAAAGACACAGAAGAAAAACCCTCATCTCCTTGTCCCTCCTCCACTCCCCTGTCTGTCACCAACACACTGCAGTCTCATACTATAAATGACCTACTGACCCTCTTCATAATATGCAGGCTGGGCGCAGGACTTGCACTGCAGTCACACACACACACACACACATAGATGCACACACAGTGCAGTGCAGATATGGAGTCACCTTTCAAAAATGCTGTTGTGTTACAAGCACATGCAGACAGAGGAAGAGGAATCATTTCCTGGTCGTTAGCCTGGGACAGGAAAGCAGGGAAACACTGGAAGGAGTCCAGGGTGTTTTCCTATAGCCCAGCCTGCTGGCCTATACAAGTCACACCAGCATGGCCACAGAGCCTGCGACTGGCCACACCAGCCCACTGGAGCGTAACAGTCAGCCAGCGCCACCAAATCACCCCAATATGTCACTTCTGTGATGTCAAGGTCAACCGTCCACTCTCATGCTGTCACTCTGAACGCTTACATCTAAATACATGCCATGATTTATCTTGTTTTGGGCTATTTCCCTGGGGACTTTCATTTTGTCATGCGAAGTCAGACAAACATAACATACACATCCTGCCATCTGAAGGATTTTTATATCTGCATGTTATATTCGATTTGAATAATACAATTTACATGTTTTATATTGAAGTAACATATTTCATCAACAAAATTTGATTGTGCTGAATGAGTTTTATTGAATTTTTATAAACGCATCGTCCTAAGCGGTTGCAACGCTGTCGCTCCAGATCAGCAACAGAGCTCATGAGGTCACTTCAGATATGGAAAAAGAGAGAGTGAACCGGAGAGATAGTTTGGTGCGGAGCTGTTGCTGCTGGTGTGTCTGCACATCTGACACCTTGAGTTCAACTTGATTATATTGTAGGAGACTTCTTGCACTTTTGCCCGGGAGAGCCCACACTTGTATTGGGGGGGATGAATTACAATGGATCTAGACCAGACATGTAAATGTCTATAATTAAGATAATAACGACTTTGCTTGCAGGATAAAAAATAAGCTGCTATCAAACACCTGTTTTAAAGAAGCCACCCACATCCTGAAGGAGCAAAGTCTGTGCCCGGCAGTCTGCTGAGAAATCACTCTCCCTCTGTAGGACAGTTGTATAGGGGCCTGGACTGTGTGTGTGGTAAAGCACACTGGGTTTACAGGCTGAGTGTTCTTTAAGGTGGTATTATCAGTCAGTGTGACGTTTACAGCATTATTTCAGCTTTCAAATGTGCACAAAACCACCTTAAAAGGTCTCTCAATACACTTAGAAAGACATAAACAAACAGTAGATAGACAAGGCTCATTGTCTGTGTGTGTGTGTGTGTGTGTGTGTGTGTGTGTGTGTGTGTGTGTGTGTGTGTGTGTGTGTGTGTGTGTGTGTGTGTGTGTGTGTTAGAGAGTGAAAGAGAGAGAACGAGAGAGACTGAGAGAGGAGGTGGGGGGAGAGAGTGAGGGAGCACAGCGCGAGACAGCCATGTTCTCCCAGCCTCCTCGAGCCAGTAACCATGACAACAGGATGGCTGGGAGACACGGTTCGAGCTCGATTGAGGCCGGTGTCTTTCTTTTCCTCCAAAATAGACCTTGGTCGCATTTCAAGACCGACTTGTCCTCCCAAAAGCGGAAGGGAACCGCTTTTCTCTTCCACTTCTCAGGGGACAGCGAGATTGAAAACACACACACACACACACACACACACACACACACACACACACACACACATACATACACACACACACACACACATACACACACGCACATACATACACACACACCTCCATAAAATCCCACGGCCCGCACGGTGCCTATCTCCCAGCCTATATTAGCTGTAGACGCGGCTGTCTGCGGCTGCAGGCTGCAGGCTGTGCGCGGTTTTGGTGACAGATTAGACAGAAAAACAGGACGTGAGACCTGAACGCAGCCAACAAGAGAAACGCTTCTTGGTCTGGTCCCGATAATAAACTAAAACACATGATATCTAATCACGGGCTTCGTGTTGTTTGCCGGTTAAATAGCCGTTCACACAGCCCTCTCTGTGTCTGAAACAGTTTACTAAACGAAGCTAACGCAGCGTTTCTCCACTCACCGGTGAAAGGCGTCCAGTCTCTGCTCCTCTCTTCCCCCTCACTCCTCACATCCACACCGGGGAACAAGCTCTGACAGACGGGCTCTTTTCTCTGGACGTCCTTCCAGCTGCCCCCCCTCTCTCCCTCTCTCCCCCTCTCTCTCTCACCGGCATGCGCGTGCGACTGTTTTCCGCCGCTCGTGTTATAGTCTCGCGCCTCCGCAGGATGGTCGGGGCACGCGGGAGGTCCAGGCGGCGGAGCACGGTGACTGAGCGGACTGATGAATGGAGGGATGATGAACGGAGGCGTCCTCCCCGTCTCCTCCTCTCCGTGGAGCCGCCGTGTGTGTGTGTGTATGTGTGTGTAATTGTAATTCCGCCGCTCGGACCGGAGCGCCGTCACTCTCCCGTGGTTAGCGCGATGTGAGCGGGGCGACGTGTCTCCAGGGCCTGTTGATATCAGACAGTGAACTGTAGCACCAGCACTCCTCCTCCTCCTCCTCTTTGACCACTGGTGATATAACTGCACAGAGTGTCATTAAAACCACTTCAACTTTATCAGTGGAGCTGGAGCAGACTGAGCTGTGGGGAGGTTC